>NW_013563642.1:100014-102595 GCF_000499605.1 Eimeria maxima | reverse complement strand
ATTTATTTATTTATTTATTTATTTATTTATTTATTTATTTATTTATTTATTTATTTATTTATTTATGTTTTTTGTTTATATATGTATGTATATTTATATTTATATTTATATGTATATATGTACCCTAAATAGCTGCCTATACACCTGAATATAAATAAAAAATAAATAAAATAAATGTGTATAACTAACTAACTAACTGACTAAATAAATAAATAAATAAATATATAAATAAACAAATAAATAAATAAATATATAAATAAATAAATAAATAAATAAATAAAATTAATAAATGTAGTTATAAAATGTCTATATAAAAAAAAGAAAGAAAAAGAAAAAGAAATAAATAAATATAATTATATTTATATAATTATATTTATTTACCTTTCTTAATAAAGTTAATTAATTAATTAATTAAATTAATTAATTAATTAATTAATTAATTAATTAATTAAATTAATTAATTAATTAATTAATTAAAAAAGACAAGAGGATTAATTAATTTATATAACAGGATTAACATGGCTGGAGAGTACAGGTAGACTACTGCTGCTGCTGTTGCTGCTGTTGCTGCTGCTGCTGCTGCTGTTGATGCTGCTGCTGCTGCTGTTGATGCTGCTGCTGCAGCAGCAGCAGCAGCAGCAGCAAGAGCAGCAAGAGAATAATAATATATATTTATTAGCTGCAAGAGTAGGAAGAGACATTCCTTTCTTTCGTCTCTCTTTCTTATAAAGAAAAAAAAAGAAAAAAAAGAAGAAAAAAAAGAAGAAAAAAAGAATAAATAAATAAATAAATAAATAAATAAATAAATAAATAAATAAATAAATAAAAAAGAACACAGAGAAGATTTGTGCATAAAATAACAAAGAAGAGTCCCCTTTTTTATTTTGCTGCAACAAAGAAATGAGCAGCAAATTGCTGCTGCTGCTGCTGTTGCTGTTGCTGCAGCTGCAGCAGCAGCAGATGCTGCTGTTGCTGCAGCAGTTGACGCTGTATTTATATATATATTTAATTACTTATTTATATTATTATATAAATAAATAAATAAATTAATTAATTAATTTATTAATTAATTAATTAATTTATTTATTTATTTATTAATATATTTAATCATCATCTAGCCCTAGATGATCATTACCTATAGTGTCTTCTGCTGCTGCTGCTGCTGCTGCTGCTGCTTCTCCTTTTTCTGCTGCTGCTGCTTTTGCTGCTGCAGCAAGAAAGGGTACAACAGCTTTCTCTGCTGCTGCTAAGCAGCAGCTAAGAGAATTATTTGCTGCTGTACCCTCTCCTTCCTTATTAGGGGCCCCCTCCCCTTTTATAGTAGGGGGGCCCCCCTCCCCTCCTAGGGGGGCCCCCCATGCAATTCCTTCTGTTATAATTTGTTTACATTCTCCCCCTATAAATGTTGCACTTGCAACAATTGGGGGGCCCCTGTACCCTGCTGCAGCAGAGGGTACGGGGGCCCCTTTAGTAGTAGTAGAGGGGGGCCCCCCAGGGGTTGTCGGGGGGTCCATTGGTTGCTGCTGCTGCTGCTGCTGCTGCTGCTGGTGTTTGCTGTTTGTTGTTGGCTCTCTTATAAATATTTTGTTCTTTTTTATATTTAAATTATATTTATTAATTAAATAAATAAAAGAAAAAGAAAAGAATGCATGCATGCATGCAGTAGCCCTATACCTCCTTAATACAGCCCCATATAAGAAATCTTGCATGCATGCATGCATGCATGCATGCATTATTGTCTTATATTATTTCTATTATTATTTATGTTTATATTTATTTATTTAAATAAATATTTTATTTAATTAATTAATTAATTATAAATAAATAAATAAATAAATAAAATAAATAAATAAATAATATTTTCTTATATACATAAACAATACCCTTATTGTCTATGTATACTTGTACTGTTGTTAATAATAATAAGAAAAGGAAGAAGAAACCAATTATTAATTAATTAATTAATTAATTAATAATTAAATATTTAATTAATTAATTAAATTAATTAAATAATTAAATTAATTAAGGTAATTATTTATATTAATTAATTAATTAATTAATATAAATATACAATTTCTATTAAGGGATACTAACATAATAATTTTCTTCTTTTTTTCTTCTTTTAACAATTGCATGCATGCATGCATGCATGCATGCATATATTTATGCATGCAACAATGCAGTACAAATAAAAAGAAGAAAAAGAAATAAAAAGAAGAAAAAGAAGAAAAAGAAGAAAAAGAAGAAAAAAAAGGAAAGAATGTCTTTGTCTGTGCTAAATATTAGACAAAGAAGTAAATAAATAAATAAATAAATAAATAAATAAATAAATAAATAAATAAATAAATAAATAAATAAAACAAATAAATAAATTAAAATAAATAAATAAAATAGCAGTAATAAAGAAAAAAAAGAATAAAAAGAATAAAAAGAATAAAAGAAGAAAAGAAGAAAAGAAAAAGTAAATAAAGAAAAAAAAAAGAAAAATAATTAAATTATTTTGTTATAAATAAAGAAAAAATAAATTAATTAATTAAATAATTATATCTTAATTAAAATAAATAAATAAAATAAATATTAT
>NW_013563642.1:0-95000 GCF_000499605.1 Eimeria maxima | reverse complement strand
GATCTACCTGAGTTATCCCTACCTGTTAGAGGCGTAGATGGTGTATGGACAACCCCTACGCCGCAGCAGCAGCGAGCAAAAGAGCAGCAGCAGCAGCAGCAACAGCAGCAGCTGCAGCAGCTGCTGCTGAAGCGTGGAAAGGGTGACCGCAAGGAGAAACGAAAACAGCAGCAGCAGCAGCAGCAACAGCAACAGCAACAGCAGCAGGGACAGGTGGCACAGGGCACTACTGCTGCTGCTGCTGCTGACCCCCAGAGCAGCAGCAGCAGCAAGAAGAAGAAGAAGCAAGAAGAAGAGGATGAGATAAGTGCTGCTGCATGGACAGCAGCACGTAGCTGCAAGACACTGCAGCAAAAGAAGCAAATGATAGCAGCAGCAGCAGCAAGAATCATGGCTGCCCCTGAGCAAGCAGCAGAAGATATAGATATTCTTTTTGCTTTTTGTCTGCATAGTAGGTCTGCTGTTCGTGCTGCTGCTGCTGCTGCTGTTGCAGCAGCAGTAAAAGGAGAGACAGCAGAGCAGCAGCAAATAAGGAAGACAAGAGTACAGGAGTTGCTGCATGGGCAGCAACTCGCGCTGCTGTCTCTTGCTGCAGTACTGAGGGATGTGCTGCCTAGTCATAGATTAACAGCAGCAGCAGCAGCAGAAGCAGCAGCAGCAGCAACAGCAGATGCAGCAAGCAGCGGCAATAAATCTGCTGCTGTTAAGGCATTTAGGTTATCTAAGGATGTAGAGAAGCAGCAGCAGCAGGAGCAGCAGCAAATAAGGACATACAAAAGATTTGTTCGTTTGCTGCAGCAGGAGCTGCAGCCGCTGCTGCAGCGTAGACAAGGCAACAGCAGCAGCAGCAGCAACAACAACAACATTAGCGAGCTCCTTGTTGCAGCAGCAGCAGCAAGAGCAGCAGCAGAAGTTCTTGATGCTGTTCCTCTATTTAACGAGACAGATACATCTTTGCTGCAGTTATGTGTGAAGGTAGCAGCAGCAGCAGCAGCAGCAGCAGCAGAGATACAGCAACAACAAGAGGATGATGGTATAATATCTAAACAACTGCAGCAGCAGCTGCTGCTGCTGCAGCAAGCTAGCAGCAGCATAACACACGTACTGCAGCAAATAATAAAAGGAGACAGATGTCTCCAAACAGCAGCAGTAATAATAGATCTATGTGTTAAGCATGCAACCCTTATTGCCCTACAGCAGCAGCAGCAGCAGCAACAACAACAGCAGCAGCAGCAGCAGCAGCAGCAGCAGCAGAGGAAGCATGCACGCTATGGCCGTAGTGCTGCTGCTGCTGTCTTAGTCGACGTCGCCCTCCATCTTAATCTTAGACAAAAAATTGTATAAAAAAAAAAGAGACACTTCTTCTCTCCTTTTTTTTTCTCCTTTTTTTGTCTGCTTTTTTTGTCTCCTTTTTTGTCTCCTTTTTATTTTATTGTCTCCCTTTTATTGTCTCCTTTTTATTGTCTCCTTTTTATTGTCTTTTTTTTTGTCTCTTTTTTTTTGTCTCCTTTTTTTGTCTCCCTTTTTATTGTCTCCTTTTTGTCTGCTGCTCTCTTCTTTTTCTTCTTCTCTTTCCTTTCTTTCTTTTGTGCCTTTTCTTTCTTTTGTCTCTTTTCTTTCTTCTTTCTTTCTTTTCTTTCTTTTTTCTCTTTATTTCTCCTGTCTAGGGTTTAGGGTTTAGGGTTTAGGGTTTAGGGTTTAGGGTTTGTGTGTGCAGAGGGACGCAGAGGCGAATCAGGTAGACCCTAAATTAGATGCTGCTCTTCGTAGAGATCTTAGAGCAAGGTAACTATTCTGCTGCCTATCTGCTGCTGCTGCTGCTGCTGCTGCTGGTGCTGCTGCCTATCTGCTGCTGCTGCTACTGCTGCTGTTATTGTTGCTGCATTTCTTGTTGTTGTTACCGCTGCTGCTCATTGTCTTCATATCTAGCATGCGAATTCCTTGGTGGCATATATTGTACTGTTAGGGGTTTTAGATTTTTAGGGGTTTAGGGTTTAGGGTTTTAGGGTTTAGGGTTTAGGGTTTAGGGTTTAGGGTTTAGGGTTTAGGGTTTAGGGTTTGGAGGTATTTTGTGTGTGTAGTTCAATTCATGCCGATTTAAAATCTTTGAGACATTTTGAGGCAAAAACTCTTCATTGTCTTTTTGTACTCTATGCTAAGTAAGCAGCAGCAGCAGCAGCAGCAGCAGCAGCAGCAGCAGCAGCATCAATAGCAGGAGTAGCAGCAGCAGCAAATCCACATTCACCTTCTAGTCTCGGCTGCAATAGAAGCCACTGTTGCTGCTGCAGCTGCAGCTGCTGCAGCTGCTTCGTTCCCTGCTGCTATTGTTCATGCATGCGTCGCTGCTGCTGCTGTTGCTGCTGCTGCTGCTGCAGGACCCTACGCTCTCCTGAGCTAGCTGGAGCTCCCTTAGTGTTAGCAGCACTACGAGGTGTATGTACACTTGGTGACTTTGTTCGTGATGATTTGCTGCTGGATTTCTTGCTGCTGCTGAGGGAAGCAGCAGCAACAAATACAACTCTGCTGCTGCAGCTAGGGCCAGCAGCAGCAGTTGCTTGGGTCCTCGTGCCGTTGCTGCTTGCACGTAAACTCAGAAATTCGCTGCAGGTGAGGAAGCAGCTTCCTTGCTGCTGTTGGCTGCTGCTGCTGCTGGTGCGTCAGCAACAGCAGCAGCAGCAGCAGCAGCAGCCAATGGAGGAATAACTGCCTTTTTTTGACTCCAGCGGAGGGTGGCAGCAGCATTGCTGTTTCCGTGCTAATGTTGCTGCTGCTGCTGCTGTGTGTGTTTGCTGCTGCTGTTGCTGCTGCTCCTGCAGACCGATTGTATCTGGGCTGCTGAGTCCATAGCCAACTTGTTGGCTGCTGCTCTTCCTCAATTTGCTGCTGGAGAGAGCGGCAATAAAGGAGACGGAACAGCAGCAGCAGCAGCAGCAACAGGTCTGCTGCGTCTAGAGCGGGGCAGCAGCAAATCCTTTTTTGGCACCTTCAGCAGCATCAGCAAAGACGGCAGCAGCAGCAGCAACAGCAGCAGCAGCAGCAACAGCAGCAGCAGCAGCAGCAACAGCAACAGCAAGTTCGACACAGGGTTTGCGCACAAGCTGCTGCGAGCACTTGAGCTGCTGCAGCAGACACCGCAGCTGTGGGGCGGAGGAGGAGCGCAGCAGCAGCTGCAGCAGCAAGCGTTGCGTACAACAACAACATCTAAGGGGGTTGCTGCAGTTCGTGTAGATGATGACTTCGGGTGTATAGGCAGCAGCAGCAGAGGCAACACAGGCAGCAGCGCATGCATACAGGCGCTGCTGCCCCTAGGCAATACTTTTCTTGCTGCTGCTCCTCTTGCTGATCTATCTATCGGCCGGCAGATTGTTCAAAGGGTATGTCTTTGCTGCTGCTGCTGCTGCTGCTACTCCTGTTTGCTGCTGCTTCTGCTGCTGCTGCTGCAATGGAGGCAAGGGATGCTCTTTGTTGTCTGCTGTTGTGCTGCAGCTGCTGCGGCTGCTGCAGCAAATGCCGCGTCTGCGTGATGCAGTTACACCTGAAGGATCCATGGATTCAAAGTAAGCGCCATCTGCAGCAGCAGCAACAGCAGCAGCAGCAACAGCAGCAGCAGCAGCAGCAGCAGCGGCAGCAACACCAGCAGCAAGCGTTGCAGCAATAGAAACACCTTGGTAGCTGTTGTCCGTGCTGCAGTACATTTGGGCTCTTTTTGAACTGTGGGCTTGCTGCTGTTGCTGCTGTTGCTGCTGCTGCTGCTGCTGTGTCTGCTGCAGCACGTCATTTCACTACGTGCTGCTGCTGCTGACGGCCAGCTGCGACCCACAGACGAGCGACGCAGCCTTAGCAGCACTAGGCCTAGCACCGGAGCAGCAGCAGCAGCTGCTGCCGCAGCTAGAGCAGCAACCAAAGAGAAAGAAGCTGCTGGATGAACATACGGGTGCAGCAACAGAAGCAGCACGAACTGCATGCAGCTGCTGCGGTGCAGCAGACTGCACCGCTATGGACTTCTGCTGCTTTACTGCAGCAAACGAGCAGCAAATGCTGCAGCAGCTATTCATGCATGCGCCGCAGCCAGCAGCACTTAAGAGCGAACAAGCTGCAGCTCGTGCTGCTGCTGCAGGCGCAGCTAAAGCTGCACGAGCTCCTGCTGCTGCTGCTGCTGCTAAGAATGCCCCATCACAGGCCGCTGCAGCGGGTAACACTCACAATCCACAGCAGCAGAAACATCAGCAGCAGAAACAGCAGCACCAGAAACAGCAGCAGCAACAACAGCAGCAGAAACAGCAGCAGCAACAGCAGCAGCAACACCAGCAGCAACACCAGCAGAAGCAGGTGTTGCCGCAAAAGAAAGACGAGCAGCTTCAGCAACGCAACAAGCAGACACAGCCGCAGCAGCAGCAAACAGGAAACGCACAGAACAGCAGTAGCAGCAGCAGCAGCAGCAGCAAGGACTGCGCTTCATTCCGCAGACGTCAGCGCAGGCGTGCTGCAGCAGCAGCTGCTGCTGGTGCGGCTGCTGCAGCATCTACCCCTGCTGCCGCTGCTGCTGGAGGTGCCCCTACGGAAGCTGCTTCCAATGGCCCTTCAGCTGCTGCAGCCGTACCTGCAGCAGCAGATGCTGCAGCACCACCTGCATCAGCAGCAGATGCAGCAACAGCGAATGCTGCAGCACCACCTGCAGCAGGAGATGCTGCAGCACCGCCTGCAGCAGCAAATGTTGAAACCGTGCCTGCAACAGGAGATGCTGTAGCTGCGCCTGCAGCAGCAGATGCTGCAGCTGCTCCTGCAGCAGCAGACGCTGTGGTTGTGCCTGCAGCAGCAGATGCAGCATCTGTGCCTGCAGCAGCAGATACTGGAGCAGCAGACGCTGCAGCAGCACATGCTGCAGCAGCAGATGCCCCAGCTGTGCACCAAGAAGCGGAAGCTGCAGCTACCCCTGTTGCAGCAGCTGTTGCAGCAGCAAACACTGCAGCAGCAGATAGCGTAGCAGCACATACCGCAGCAGCAGATGCTGCAGCAGCGGATACTGCTGCAGCAAACCGTGTATCTGTACCTGAAGCAGCAGAAGCTGCAACTGTGCATGCAGCAGCAGCAGATGCTGCACTAGTAACTACTGCAGCAGCAGACACCGCACCACCTACTGCTGCTGCTGCTGCAGACATTGAACCAGTAACTCCTGCAGCAGCAGACACTGCAGCAGCAGCTACTGCAGCAGCAGATACTGCAGCAGCAGCTACTGCAGCAGCAGATGGTGCTGCGTCTAGTGTGTGCAGTAGCTGATGTTTTATTAAGGTGTTTATTTGTTCTATTTGTCCTTCGTTATTATATAACAATTGAAGGAAGCAGCAGCAGCAGCAGCTGCTGCTGCTGCTGCTGCTGCTGCAGATGTCTGCTGCTGCAGATGTCTGCTGCTGCAGATGTCTGCTGCTGCAGATGTCTGCTGCTGCAGATGTCTGCTGCATGCTGCTGCAGCAAATATGTTCTCAGGTATAATCGTTGCTGCTGCTACGGCAGCAACTACGTTTGCAGGTAGGAGCGCTGCAGCAGCAGCTTCTGCAGCATCAGATGCTGTTGCTGCAGTTGCTGCTGCTGCTGCTGCTGCTGCTGCAGCTGCAGTTTCCTTTAGTCCGTCAATACAATATATGACTCTAATCTGCGCATGCAGACTCAATTTAAATAAATAAATAACTATTTATTTTAATTAAATAAATAGTAATTTATTTATTTATTTATTTATTTATTTATTTATTTATTTATTCTTAAAGGAAATAAATAATAATTTATTTATTATATAGAGAAATTAATTATTATAAATAAATAATAATAATATTGCTGTTAGTATTAGTATAATATTATTAGTATATAATAATAATAAATAAAGAAGTAAATAAATATTATTATTAATTTATTTATTTATTTATTTATTATTAATATATAAACCCTCTTAGTCTTGCATATATATATAAGAAGAAGAAACAACAGACAGATATACCACCCCCCTAATGAGTACCACCTCCTCCCCCCCTAATTAGAGGTGTCTATGTGCATAAAATATACATAATTAAGGAATAATTATTAATAAAATTAAATAAAATATTAATTAATTTAATTAATTTAATTTAGTATTAAGATTTAATGAGAAAAATACGCAAAATGTATACAGGGGATGATGGCGGGTAGGGTAGTAGTGCTACTTTCTTACTCTTCCTGCTAGCCTTCGCTGCAGCAGCAGCAGCAGCAGCAGCAGCAGCAGCAGACCCGAAGCACTAGTGGGGAAATCTAATTTAAGGAATATAAATCGTTAATATGCATTTATATATCTTATTTATATAAATATTAACATTATTGATGAGCAAAAGGCAGCAACAGTAGTACTACTACCACGAGCAGCAAAAGTGTTGCTGCAGCAGCTGCAGCTGCTGCAGCAGCTGCAGCTGCAGCCCCAGCACCGGTGGCAGCCACGGAGCAGCAACAGCAAAGCAGCAATGGATTAACTTATACGTTATACGTTTCCTCCCTAAATAAGGGTCTGGGGTTTTTAATTTGTCCTGCTTTGCTGATCAGTCGCAGCAGCAGCAGTAGCAGCAGCAGCAACAGATGCAGATGCAGCAGTAGCAGCAGCAGCAGCAGCAGCAGTAGTAGAGTTCACAGCAGCGGATATTGCGACATCGAGTTGCTTTGAGGAGCAGCAGCATCACCACCAACAGCAAACAACAGCAGCAGCAGCAGCAAGCCGTAACACCAGGAGCCGCCGAGAATGGGGAAGGGAAGCAACGCTTGCGTAAGTCTCTCCATCTGCAGCAAGAGTAGCTGCAGCTGCTGCTGCTCCTGCTGCTGCAGCTGCTGCAACCGAAGCAGCTGTAGCTGGAGGATGCTAGGCAGGTTTTTTATTTGCCTTAACTAGATGTTTGTGGGGCCCCAAGTAGGGGGCCCCTCATGGGGGAGTTGGGGGCCCTAGCCACCTAGTTGCGTGCGCAGTGGTGTTACTGTCCATTATGCAGAAGCAGCATACCCAACAGCAACAGCAGCAGCAGCAGCAGCTGCTGCTGCTGCTGCTGCTGCTGGTGCTGCTGGAGTTGTGTAGTATTTGTTGGGTCTTGTTAGTGTCTCATTTATACACCCCTCCCTATCAACAGAACAGTCTAGTGTTTAGGATTTAGTGTTTAGGGTTTAGGGTTTAGGGTTTAGGGTTTAGGGTTTAGGGTTTATGTACAGAAACGTAATACAGCTCGTGGTCGTGCTGAGGATAAGACGACAAAAGAACCAAAAAGTCAATTGAAGACGAATCAGGCAGCAATGACTATTAAATGCAAGGTATATTTATTTATTTATTTATTTATTTATTTTATTTATTTTATTTATTTATTTATTTATTTTATTTATTTATTTATTTATATACCTTTTATTGGGCTATTAATGCTGCAACAATAGGGTTTAGGGTTTAGGCATTTTTAGTGTACGTATGTATATGTATATGTATATGTATATGTATATGTATATGTATATGTATATGTATATGTATATGTATAAGTATATGTATATATGTATAATATTCATCTTATATACAACATATATAATAAATTAAATATATTTATGTATATATATATATATAACATGTATAATTACTATATATAGAATAAATAACAATTATATATATACATAAATAAAAGAATAAAAGAAAATATAAATATATAATATTGAATATATATATTTTTTTCTTTTTTTTTTGGGGCTTTTTTTTTTGTTGATTATAGGTTTGCATGCAACCATTTATGAAGACACAAAGTGTATCGCAATTGTCTGAGCATGCAACGAATAAACATGGCAAGACATTAGAGGATTGTTTCCCTGATGTTTGTGCTGCTGCTTAGTTTTTTTATTTTCTTTTATGTATTTTATATATACTCTTATTATATTATCTTAGCCCTTTCTTATTCTACAATAATATGCATGCATTTATGCATGCAACCATATGCATACATACATGCATCCATTCATGCGTGCATGCATGCATGCATGCATGGATGCTATAGCTAGACCTACTACCGATCTCTTCTGTTGCGGCTGTCTTAGGAGGTTCTTCTGCCTCTCGTTTTATCCTTTTCTTCCTCTGTCTATTAGGACGGGGGCCCCCCTACCATGGGGCCCCTGCTCGTAAACTTATCGCGTTTGTAGTCACTTCTCTGTCAGATATTTGCCAGATACACCCTAGGGTGTATAGGGGCTTAATAGTTCGCCAGTTATTTAGTATAGCGATATTGACCAGATTAGTATTGCTCTTGCTGCTGCTGCTGCTGATCCGGCTGTTGGTGTTGCTGCTGTTGCTGGATGCTACTACCACTGCTGCTGCAGTGACAGGTCTGGACTCCCACCGCCGCTGCTGGTGCTGCTGCAGCACGGCATGTGAGGGCTTATTGTCTACGTCATAGACCTCTAAAGAATTGGCTGGCAGCAGCTGGGTTGGAGGACCCTTCGAAGTGCATGGGGCCTCCGCCTCTGCGTTGTGCTTGGGTTGAGTTGAGAGTTGCATGCCCTCGAAGGCACTGCATCTATTATTATTGTCGCTACTATTGCTACTATTTATTATGTAGAAGGGCCTACACTGTCTGTATAAAAATGTTCACAGAGTGATGTAGACATGGGAACTTTTGTTCTCTTCTTGACGGAAGCCTTCTGCAGAGAGGCTTCTGCAGGCTACTGCACCATAGAGGCACAAAAGGGCAGCTGGATGTGCACAATAAGTGGCCACTCAGTCTTGGGAGAGTGAGATGAGGAGAGAGGAAGTAGGACAGGCATTCCTCGGGCATGTGGATGGAGGCTGAGCTAGGGAGACTTGACCAAGTTTCTAAGGGAAGGCATAACATTAAAGAGCATTAAGTGACTTTTGAGTATTCAGTCGGCATAGTAGGGAGCATAGTTCCCCTTGGCATCAAGGTTAGTGGCAGATAGAAGTGTTAGGATAGGCGTATGTGCCACCCACACCATTTCTACCTGTACTTGATGAAGAACTGCAGAAGATATTCATCTTCTCTGAAGGTTAACGTTGTTATTCAAAACTCTCCAGAAGCTCCTGACGAAAGAATGCATATGAATAGAGAGAGAATATACTCAAAGAACTCAAATAATGGTGCAAGTTACCCGATAAGCATCTGGACAATGGATACATCTCCATGCACACTGGAACTGAAGTCTGCCCGGGTAACTAAGAGAAGAATCTCTGGCAAAAATTGGTGCACGTAGAGCACCACAGGGCAGTTGGGGTCCGATGGCAAATATAACGTGGCATGGGACAACGGTGTCTGTGCGTAGAGTAGGGATGCAATAGAGCAACGAGTGGAAAGGTGCACAGCTGTATAATATAATCATGACAAACATGGGAGGAGACCACGCAATTTTGAGGAATGCGGTCCTTTTTCGGGGACCCGTGAAACTTCCAGAGGAGAGCAATGAATATTTGTTCAACGCCCTCGGCTGTAACCGAATCTCTGCACAAAATGAAGTGCGCAAGGTTCGCTGTTGTCTAGTGGGTTAGCAACTCTCAGATGCCACTACGTATAGACCGATGTGCCCCTCTGCCGTATAATATACAATAAATAACTCAAAAATCCTCTAAATTGACTTGAGTAGACAGTAAAACACATTCGCCTCCACCTTGGATTGCAACGGGGATAATAAAAGGTCTGTCTCCACCTGCCCCCCAGTAGGAGTCAGTGCCCCTACTACATAGTCAGCCACAAAACCCTTATAGGCTGCTGAGCAATGGTAGCCTGTTTGCCTTATTTCTAGCCTAAGTGATGTGGTTTAGAACTAACATTTTGTATGTTCTGATATTTTCACGGTGTAGGCCTCTACAGGATCAATGGGGGATCCATTGTTGTGCCCGCACAACACAGCATCTGCATTACGATGTAAAAGCTACAGTAGCTTCCGACTGATGCCGAACAGAATATGGCATCCATTGATGCATCCGTTGTTTGGGGGACAGCGTGAGAGTGTTTCCTGTCCTTTGCTGCTGACATTCCCGACACAAAGAATGAACCCCTCAGCTAGGAGGGTTCATTCTAGGCGACCAACGTTTGCTAGACAATCTTTCCATTGTTGCATTGATCCCCCCATGACCTGACAAAGCATAGCAGGTAAGAAATTCTTCTGTCGCTCCCGCAGGGCTGCACCCACCCATCATATACAGGTAACCGGCTACCTCAGGAGGAGGGGACATTCTTCACGAACCGCTTTTGTTGTAAAACCATTCCCCGTTGGATGAGATGCAGAAACCGGGCGGGATTCTCCTTTAACTGCTCTTTCAAAGGCTAACCGCGTCCTCAGCCGAGGGCAGATAGTGATCAGCCTGTTGGGCTTGGCAAGAAGAATCTTGGAAATGCTCAAAAGTTAAATATTTCCAACGTATGTTCAATTCTAAGCACATTAGGTACTACTCATGCCTATATTGAGGACGGCTTTGCTGTGTAGATGAGGCTGTTTAGTCCCACCTGCACTGTGTGGACCGCTCTATGCTACCAAGTGTATCGCCTATCCTGGGTCTACCTACCCCTAGGACTATTGCGACCTTCAATGCACCTTAAATACTGAGGACACGCTTTCCCTCAATGCAACTGGCCTCTCCCGCGAATCTTGCAACTTCGCGAGAGCACACTTAGCAGTTGCTTAAACGCCGGAGCTACTGTAGAGGAACACCCAGTAATCATGGCTGGCCAGTCCTGAGATGCATCGTACCTTCCTGCCACTTAAGGTACAAGCACATACAAGACTTTATGGCTGTATTTACAAACACTTTAAACGGTTGTCCAGAACTTCTGCCTGCTTGTCTTCTGTCTAGTGGGGCCAGTTCAAGGTTCATGCGCTCACTAAAGACAGACTTGCAACATCACAAAGACAATGCAACAGCGTGTATCTACAAATTGCAGTTGCTGCCCCGGCATGCACGAACCTTGGGGAGCATTGCTCGAATGGCAGCAGGAACAAGCAAGTGACTGAAATTTAGACATTTGATCCCTTTTTAGCTCCATACAATAACTCCACCGAACACCACCCCCTTCCTCTGGAATCGAACAACTGACGCAACTGCCGTCGAGAGACAAGGAGAAGCATGGGTTATAGTTGAAAAAGGCTTGCTAGGTGGCTGCCTTTCTGCGAGTTTTGTATGGCGGTTCGTGATGGTCTCGCCAAAAATTTAGGCCCTGCAGAGGCTGCGACAGCCCCATCAGCCATCGAGCTGGTTGAAGCGCTGTAGCACTTTTGATGCTTCAGCAGGCCGGTAGGTTAGTGAGCCGCCGAGTTCAGAGACTTTGATTGTATAAACTAAGTCGGGTTTTACAAGCGTGGGGACTTGAATGCTTAGAGGAGAATTCGCCAGCGATACTAGCAGCCGCCGCTCAGGGGCGGCAGCTCTACAATAGCACGTGCAGCAGCAGCAACAGCAGCTGCCCGCAGCAGCGCGCCCCAACAGCAACAGCAGCAGCAGCTGCTGCAGCACCAGAGGCAGGCGGCATCGGGGGCTTTGGGGTTCATGTTTTTCGTTTTGCTTTCTTGATTCGAATATCACTTTACAGAACTTGTTATTTCGTGAGAGGTATTCAACTCGGCCTAGCACTCAAACTGCATTCCGCGCAGCACAGCAGCCTATCAAGAGCCGCGCCCCAGCAGCAGCAGGACCCCGCTTTGCCACGACAGCTGGAGCAGCAGAAACAAGTGCACGAAAGCTCCGGTTAAAAATACTTCTGCGTTCTTTCAAGCGACAACCATCAAATATCTTGTATTCAAGACCCACGAGGCGCGCTGCAGGCAGGTACTGCCCCTCACTGCAGCAGTTCATCTTTGTGTCGCTGTGAGCGCCGCCTGCTGCTGCGGCCGTTCATTTCTGTCTCTCCTTCCGTTTGTGCCACACTCTGGCCCGGGGTGTGTCTCTATTGTTTTCGTATGCTGTACATGCCTTATACTTGGCTTTGCGGCAGCTGGCTTTGCTGTTAGTGGCTGTGCTGGTACTGCCGTTGTGCTCTTGGGGTGCAACACCCTGCAGTTCTGTCTATTGGCCTGAGGCGTCATGTTTGTCTGTGTTTTCTGCTCGGTGTCTATTTTTGCAGGTCGGATAGCCTACTGCGTGCTTTTTCTTTCGTGCTATTGCAGGCGGCACTCGCTGCTTGTTAGAGGACTGGTTCCTGGGACTGCAGCTCGCAGTTCTCGTAGGGCGCCTGTGGGTTTCTAATCAGCTTTATGTGCGCGGCTGCTGCTAGGGCGGTTGGGGGCAGAAAAACCCTCTGTGCAATGAAATCTGCGTCTGCCGTCTTTGTGCCCCGCCCCGTGTTCCCGCGGTTGCTGAGAGAAGGCAGCCGCGAGTGCTGCGCTGGCCCTTGAGCTGCTTTTTCTTCTTTCTTTTTACGAGGTGTTCGAATATCTTTCTGTCAACTGCGAGCTGCGCGCACCGGCGGCAGGCTCCAGTCCAACAGTGAAGTCTTTGTTGCCTCTAAGCCGTACTCTACTCCTTCAGGACGTTCATGTGAACGCCCACGCCCCCGCTGCAGGCGGCTTTGCGTCCGCTGCAGCGCGAAAGGCTGCAGGAGCAGCAGAAACATCAGCAACAGAAACAATACGATAAGACGAACCTAGAGCGGATCCACAGCAACGACACTTCCTGTTAACGATTGGAGCAGTACAGTGTGCCTGGCCGCCTTGGAATGCGAACAAACAGCAACAAGCAGAAGCAGCAGCAGAATCGGCGGCCCCACAGCTGGTGATGGTCGACGGCTCTGCGGGGCTTCGCAGGTGAAGCGGCGAGGGTTGGGAACAGCCGCAGGGCTGCGCATCTGGAGTTCTAGAGGGAGAGAGGGGTGAGGCAGCTAAGCATGCATATGCTGTCATGAGGATCCACTGCAGCATCATTTTTTGGTTTATTCTGCCTCTTTTGTTTCTATTTCTGTTTCCTTCAGTGGTCAGCAGGAGACGTTCAATTACTTGCGTTGCATGCGTCTCTGTGTTCTTTTTGTGCAGCTTTCTTTTGACATTGCCTCATTGCATTGCAGGCAGCGGCGGCTTTGAGCCGCAGGGCACACCCCTTTCTGCTCAGCGCAGCATGAAGGAAGGGCAGCCGGCGCCTCCCAGCCCGGCGTTTCGTTTCGGCGGCGGCGCAACGCGCCAGCCAGTATTCCGGTGCCGCGAACCACCGTGAGTGGCCGCAGCAGCAGCAGCAACTGCAGCAACTGCAGCAAAAGAGCAGCAGCGAAGAGCAGCAATAGCAGCAGCTGCGGGTTTATAAGGACTTTTCTCGGCCACACCATCCCATTCTGTTTACCATCCAAGATGGGTTTCCTTTCACACATGCGCCGCGAAAAGCGGAGCTGTGACGGCAGCAGCAGCTTCTGCTGCAGCAAGAGTGAGGCGGACTCGGAGTGCAGCAGCCTTCGCCAAGACATCTTTGACACTCTGCAACACAATCAGCAGCAGCTGCTTCCGACCCCTTCTTATGCACTTGACCAGTGGAGTTTCCCCTCTAGCCGCAGTGGGCTGCGCAACAACAACAACTACAACAACAGCAACAGCAACCGCCTCTTCTCGCGACTTGCTACCCACGGCGCAGCCTTCCCAGCAGAGGCTCCTCGTTCAACTGGTCGCTGCGTTAGCGGGACAACTCCTCTGTCTCGCCAAGATAATTCTGTTGCTGGAGCAGGAACAGCATCAGCTATGGTATCGCCACATGGGCAGAGGTGCCTTCAGCTTGGGCAAAATTCGGCGGTGCCCTGCTGTTGCTGCAGCGACAGCAGCACGCACAGCGGCGGCAGCAACGAGCTGTCCCGGGGCCGCTGGTGCGCGGGCGCATGCTCTTCGGGTTTCCTATTGCAGCAGCAGCAGCAGCACACAACGAAGCAGTCAGCGCAGCCTCTACCTGCAGGCATGGTGTTGAACGTGCCGACGCTTATCGAGTCTCGGGGGGTCAAGTGCTTGATTCTGGATGCTCCGACAAACGACAACCTCCAGGCTTACCTGGCACAGTTGGTTCAAGTGGGGGTGACAGATTTGGTGCGCACGTGCCCGCCGACTTATGACGAGGGGCCTGTAGTGTTGGCAGGCATCCGAGTGCACGACTTGACCTTCCCCGACGGCGAGGCACCTCCAGCTGAAGTCATTGCGCGCTGGAGGGCCCTCGCAGCGCAGGCGAAGGCAGAGGGGGGCGTACTCGCCGTACACTGCGTAGCAGGACTTGGCAGAGGACCCGTCCTCGTTGCTGTTTCCCTGATCGACAGCGGGTTTGAAGCTGAAGAGGCCGTCAACTTCATCCGCTCACGCAGAAAAGGTGCGTCGGACTTGCCAATGTGCTGCATGCGCAAGTGGTTTGTCTTGGGAGTTTCACCTGCCTCCGAGACGGTCGGGTCGTCTGACGTTAGACGGTAGTTGGCTGATGTGGTTATTTGGTGACGGGCTCGGCTAGACAGCAGACGTTAGTGTATCAACGTTTGAGTTACATACTGTGTGGCCTCGTTTGTGCGGGTTTGTACAGGGGCGATTAACAGGCGACAGCTGGCCTTCCTCCACAACTACCGGCGCCACGCCGTGGCGTCCCGCCGGTGCATGCGGAAGTGCACTATCATGTGAAGAGTTTTGGGGGGCAGGGGCTGTGCGTGCTGGTGGGTGTCAACCAGTATGGCGCAGCCAGCCCTTGTATCAACGGGACGCAGAGGAGAACCAGCCCCAGGAGTTGCGTGCATCTCACGTCTGGGGAGCAGCTCTGCGTAAGAGAGGTGGAGGACAACAAAATAGTGGATTTCGGACACCATATTCGGGTGTATAATTATGCATGTCCGTGCGTGTGCCGCTTCATAGTGGAATCAAACCGTTGATGTGATAATCTGCACGAGTCGTGAGTGTCTCACGTGCATTGTAGAATGGCTCTCAAAAGAAAAAACAAAAAAAACAAAAAAACAAAAAAAAATTGGTTGCCCGCACAGGCTGTGGTGGGTAGACGGCGCATAAGGGGAGGCATTGAAGGAGGTGCCACTGCGTACGCGCTGAGCCGGATGTGTTGTTTTCGCACGTCCAAATAGGAGGGGACGTCGGAAGCTCACTGTAGTTGTGGCGGGGGAAGGACATATGTGCGCACATGTGTATCAAGATGCATGCGGGGTGTTCCATTAGACCCATGCAGAAGTGTTGCTAGAGCGGGCGCTGACTGTCTCAGGACTCGGTGGAGGGGGGAAAGGATGGCCAGTAGCGGGTTGTCGTGTCGTGTGACCTTAGAGTTGAAATAGGTGCATATACGCCTGCCAGTGTGTTTCAGCCTGTGTTGTTTTGCCTGTCTGTACATGTTTTCGCGTGTTTTCGCCCTAACGCGACCAGCCTAGAGGTGATGCACCTAGATGGCTGGTGCGTTCAGAACTGTGCTCATTGCTCGTCTGAGCTGTGAACTAATGGGGTGAGCATGCATGCATGCAGTGTGTCCGTCGAGTCGGCTGCTTTCCCCGTCGCTGCAGAGGGGCGGAGGGGAAGGAGCGGTGGGGAGCCCGCAGGCCAATTTTATTAATAAACGGCTCGCGGGTGGACACAGCAGCGGCTGTCGCTTCCTGCCACGGCTGGTTGTGTTGCTACACCTGAGTGTCATGCATGAGGGGAAAGAGGCGGGGGGCAGTGCCGATAATATCGCGGAAAGAAGTTGTTGCGTAGAGCGGTAGCCACCACCGCACCAAGCTGACGAGATGAATACACTCTGTGGGTCCTAAGGCCTTCACAAACAATCATCTTAATTGTCAGGGAACTAATTCGAAAGGGGTTATCAGGGTTTGGGCGCTGTGTAGTATCATCCGCCCATTCCTTTTGTCGACAAAACGCACCACGCGACTGTTCCACTTTGCCTCCCCGGACTTTGAACACTTTTTATTCCGAACGCATCTCAGTGCGTTAAGGTATCCGCAATCGCAGCCCTTTACCGTGGCCCCGCCCCAGTGTACCATTTGGAAGTGCTACTAGAAATTCTTTCAACCTGTAGCTGTTGAGCGCTGACAGCATACATAGGACAACTAGCAGGCGTAGGTAGATATTAATGATATACTGGCTAGGCCTTCCAGAGTGTCTCCCGTGTGGTACAGGTTCTTTAGCTAAGACCGTGGTAGCAGGCCGGTGCTATGTTTTTGTGTAGAATATGCCTCTGGCTTGCCCTTATGGCAGGATACATTTTCTGAGAATACCCTTTTGTTCTGGTATGGTACTACGCTGGTACAATGGCGTTCGCTGTCTCTTCAAATGCAAATACTGAAGGACTAGAACACACTGAAGCCTTACTAGATGTTGGTGTGTTGCAAGGGGGAGCTGAGCGTATCTTAGGTCATCTTCTCTGTCGGCTGGGTCATTGTAGTGTGTGGCTTTTCATGTTAGCTCTACATTTGTTTAAGTGGTTTCATGATGCGTGCTAACGGGCGGATGCACAGAATAAGTATCGAAGGATCGCTGGGGCAAATTGGAAGTCTTAACTACTTCGTGCTTGCATCTAATTCTGCCTGCCGCGACGAGGGATGCAGAACTGCACAAACAACATTCAGAAACCCTTTTCACTTACAGCTGTACTCTACTAAATAAATTATTGGATTCAAGTTCGTGGCATTTAGCGGTTTGCCATTCTTTCAATGAGTAGAGAAAGGTGGCGCTCCACCCGAGTCATGGGGACGCCAATTACGTTGTGTGGGCATCCTGAAATTGACTTGAGGTATTTAGACATTTCCCCCCTTTCAACTAAAACAGCTCCTGCCGAGTACATGACTTCGCCTTCTTCTAAAATGCGCCGACGAGCTTCTTCGTTCATTTTCTTGAAGTTCACCTGGGACTTGACACTGAGCACCTCGCGAGTGTCACAATGGTACCCTGTGGGCCCCCGTGGATCTAACATAATGTCTGCTGCATGAATAACTGTCAAAGGACAGGTACAAGGGTCTGCATCATCTGTAGGTTGCAGGTGCTGAAATCTGCCGCAGGCTTTGCACTTGTGCGGGAACTGCTGTTTTGCGGGAACAGGGGCGTTGGGGTCCCACGGGGGGCGTTCGAGTTCGCTGACGAGGTCTACAAGAACAAAACTTGTGGTAACAACGATGGGTTCGTCGGAGTCAGAGTAGCCCTTGAGAAAGCGTGCAGCTTCCTCCTTATCTTTGGGCTTGAACAGCACGCGTCCGCCAAACTCAATACCCGTGTCCACCGCTACCAGTACAGGCGCGCGGCCATCTGCTGCCTCCACTGCCATACAAGAATTTGAGAAAGATGCCAGCTGTGCAACTGCTGCTGCAGCTCGTCCGTTGTGCCGCGCTGCTGTTTCTGCTCTTTGCAAAAGGCGCAGACGCTCCACTGCTGGTATGTTCAGGATCTGGTTCTGGAACCTCAGTTGCTGCAGATGCTGCGAATCCTGCGCTCGAAGAGCATGCACTGCAGCATCCGCCTTCATATGGGCTATAAGTAATGTACGCGAATCTGCACCCATTTCAGGGTGTTGCGCTTCGAGCCATGTTTGCACGTCGTTTTCATCGAAAGGGGCAGAAAAAGCCCCAAAAGGAATTGCGGCTTTTGCAAACAACTCTCTTCGAAATTCGCTCGAAGTCGCCAGCAACAAGCTGCAATCCTTGATCGCCATTTCCTGCATATCCGGGAAGTCTGTGGGCTGTGGATACGTGTACACATACCCAGGTGTGGGTTCGTCTTCTTTGTCTGCGTTAGCCTCCATTATGAAATAACAGAAATGCAGCGTTAACTCGAATGCTTAATTCTAATGAGTATGGTACGTGGGAAACCAGCACTCTGTAAGCTAGATGAAGATCAAGTCTCTCTTACACGAGGCGCTGATGTTTGCCAGCACGCAATGAAGATGGGTGCCAAAGTTTGGAGGAGAAGAAGCCAATGAATTAACAAACAACCGATTTAAAAATGAGGGAAGAAGTACTTCTTACAGCATTTAAGAAAAAACATTTCTGAATATCCCATTACAGCGCATTTCACGTTAAGGGCTTCAGGGTCCTTGTAGACCTTCCCCATATCGGCAGACACGCGGAAACAAGGAGGTTTCCATGCAGCAATTTCGTTCCCATTTATGCTGCTTCCATACAACCACTCCCTGAAATTTACTGTCTGGCATTCACTACAGTGCTTTACGACTCCCGTAGCGCTCAACCGAAATACTGAATCTGTGATTGGGGGGCCCACTTCCCCAAGGATCCCGCTTCCCCAAGAATGCTTCTTTTTGCGATTCTCACATTCTGGCGTAAGGCAGGTCTCACAGTAGTTTTCTCACCGCCCATTCGCTTTTTTTCGTAATTGAACGGGCTTATAGGCGTGGCACTTGACTGGGGCCTAAAGGCTCCCCCAGAAACCTCTGCCACAACAAGGATGTAGAACACTGCTACTTCTGTGCTAATATCTGGCTCAGAAGAACCCAAAGACCCACAATGAGGAATTTATCAGAGCTATGATAGTGCTCCTTATCTGCAGGGGATACAAATCTACCACTGCTCCTTTTGAGAGGGAGTCTGAATTTGTTTCTAATTCACGATGCCGACGACAGGGACGGAGAAACAGCAACCGGATAAAGTAGTTGAGAAAAACCCGAAAAGTAGGCAAAGCCACTCTTCAGAACGCGAGACGAAGAAGCGCGTGGCGAGTTGTGGGCAAAAGGCGCGGAGCTTGCGGCGTCTGCTGGAACACCGAACGGATGTAGGCATTAGTTCCTGTAGTACCTCGGCAGCAATTTTATTGCTGTGACGGAGATATCGAAATATACATATATGGATACATCTTTATATATATACGAGTACATCTACACCTGTTTATCTGTCAGTCTTTCTCGTTTCGATTGCTTTTCCTTGGGATACGTGGTGTTTCTGCTACAGTTTCCAGAAGATGTGCAAGCTCGGATGCTTGCGGATGCGGAGGCCTTGGAGCAACGGCACCGGCAGAGGGTGAAGGAGTTGAAGCGACAGAAGTTCATTCGGGCCAAGAAGGCTTTGTATTCTAAGCTCAAGTTTTATGGTAAGCTGTGCACATGTGGCTGTTGGCTGAAGTGTTTGCTTGCCCACAAGTGGAAGTGCTCGTAGCATTTGTTATAGGTTGAAGCAAATGTTATATACTTCTCCGCCTAAGGCAGCGAAGGCCTAAGCTGCGGCTGCGCAGTTGTGCAATCTATCTCCCCATGATGTATCTTTATTTTGCGCGTATGCGTGGCCATATTACTTGCGAACAGCGTGTACATACGTATAATATGTATATGCCACAATATCCTCTTCTTGTTGTACGCAGAGTTGAAAAAAGTGCAACGCCGATTGCAGCAGACGCGAAAGGAGCTACTTGCGTTAATGTCAGAGCAACAGGAAGACCAGAGTTCTGCATCTGCTGCTGCTGAAGATCCCTCAGTTTCTTCTGCTGCAGCAGATGGTGAGGCCCTGGGGGGACGCATAGCGGATGCACAGCGGAGGTTGCGGCTTCATTTGGACGACTTAAACTATATACGTGTACGTCCAGGATTAGTCAGCGCACACTGAAAGACAATTTAAGCGCTTCTTTGCCCCAATGCAGCAGCAGCTGTAACTGAAGCAGCACTAGGCAGCTAACTGCATCTATCTGGGCTCGCTTGATGTATGGCGTGGCAAACATTTATTCGCTTCGCGAAATGCTGCAAATTGTCTGGTTGCAATCTGCAGTTGTACCCGGCGGATGAACCTTACGTCGCTCTCTTTCCTGGTGTGTCTCAAAGTACAAGTTGCACACATTTTTTGCCCGTTCGCCTGTATAACGTGCTGCATGATGTGCGTATAACTGATCGGGATCGGTCTTCTTTCTCCCTTTAAGTAGGATGCAGGAGGGCCAATTGTATTTCCTTGTGTAACTCGTGGCATCCCATTGACGGATTCGCCATCGGATGGTGCTCACCGTCCACTCTGGCTATTTGTTGTGCAGCTCAAGACACGGAAGAAAGCCAGAAAAAGAGACAGGCTATGCGCCGTCGCATCCTCGAGCTGGTCAGGAGCTTTGGCAATGCACTGTTGCACAGAGCAGCGAACACCCTGCATTCTCCTAGGATCACATTTGTTGGCCTTACCACTGGTTTAGGTGTTGTTGTTACACTTCCCTTCCCTAGCTCAACTGCAGGGCTTGGGACCGTTAGAGCGTTGGAGCCCGCGTGCTTCCCGCTTGGTTGGTTTGATTGCCGCACAGAACCTATCGTAGTTCTTGTGAGGTGTGATAATGCTGTTTGATTATGCCAGGTGATAAACAGCAGGAAAGGCAACGAAGCAGATGACGATGAGGAGGGGGGTACGCACCAGAGCATTTTCATTACCTGTGTTTAAACGTCTCCTTTTAACTTTTTCTTGCCTCACTATACATACTGTGTCTATGTGCATATATGTGTGCTGTTACTTCCGCTAGCTTGTCTCTTTGTCAGTGCATCGGAGACTTTCCCTGCTCTTTGTCGTGCCGTCGGGGTTATTGGCTGTCCTCTCCGTCTTCATTCCCTTGTGCTGTGTTTGTGCCTCTCTCCTCTGTGTTCGCTTGGGGGCTTGCTTGACTTCCGCCTCCTCTGCCTTGGAAACAGGGGAGAGCTGTAATGTCTGTCCGCTCGCGTGATTGAGCAATTATGGGCGTGCAAACTTGACTTCAGTGCTGTGCTAAATTTTATGCTTCATCTCATGTTAGAAAGCTTTTGCCGGCAACTCATTTGCTGCACTTCATACTCACTATCTGTGTTACTATAAATTTGTGTGATGATGGTGAGTTCACGGCTATGTGTGTCTTGATACTAGGGGGAGATGACATGTTTGTGGATGCACCGGAAGCGGAGGAGGCTGCTGCTGGCGCAGATCCGTTCGAGGGAGCCCAGGCCCTCTCTGACGAGGAATCAGGACCTGGAGGAGGTAAAGCGGTACAAAGACATGGAGGTAACAAATTCCACACTAAGCGCACGAACCGGCCTCGCGACATCAGACATGCTGGAGGAGCGGCTGTTGCAGCGCGGGGTAAGAAGGGGGCAACGTGCGAGAGTGAGGGCCAAAATCCTAGATGCAACAGCGATTGGAACAGGAATCATTCTTCTGGACGCATATCGTTTCCCCCAAACAGAACTGGCAAACAACATAGCGAACATAGGGATAAGGGGCGCAGCAACAAGACCCAACGCCAGACACCGGAGCAAATGAAGCAGAAGAAACAAAGTGATTCGTCAGCAGTTACCAAGGACACCAAAAACTGGCCAACGCGAATCGGGTTGTCTAAACAGAAGGCAACAAACCAGCACGTCATCTTCACTTCAGACGAGGAATAGGTACTCCTGGTTAATACGTGGCAGGGAGGCCTCTTGGACCGACACAGAACGGTTGTACTAGTGCGTCAGTTATTTTTTTGGCCTACTGTCTCATTTGGCGATTGCTAGTTTTAAATACTTTAAATGCGTTTCTAGTGCTATAGTGCCAGTGGCTGTATTGTATTTTACGCCGCAAAATGTTCTCTATAGTTTATAGTATGTCGATATTTCGTCTGCTATGTTGTTAAATACTTCTGCATAAACGTGTTGGCTGAACATGAGCTGCTCGAACTACTCGCAGCAGCTGCAGCTGAAACATTTGCACCTCAGGCAACAGCAGCAAAAACAACCGCAAAAGCAACGGAAGGCAGGAAGCCGCATCTATATTGAGCTCGTTTGAATCAGTAGGTGCCATTAGAGTTCTCTTTCACCTGGCCATGGCCACCCCGTTAAGCACTTTCAGAAGAGCGAACTGCCAGAAGAAGGTGGAGCTCGCCAAAAATATCGCCACGACTCCCCAACCAGCGCAGCCTACGGATAAAAGCCGCACGCGCGGTGTTCTGTCGGCCAGTAGTCCCCAAAAGAGTCCTGATATGGCCTGTGAAACGCTCTGAAAAAGCAAATACACGCAAGCTCAAAGTGAATGGAGGGCGCCCCAACCAGGTCATACAACTGTTCTTCTGCAGTGACAAGAACAACGGGAGCAACATCCCATGTGAAAGCGCCGCACAAGACCAACGGAAGGAATAGAGGGAGGTGAAAGGCTTTCCTGATAGAAAACAAGAGAGTCGAGATCCTGCAGAGCCCAGTGGAAGTCGGACTGTAGCGCTTTTAAACTGGCGGGCACGAGCTGCATGTCTATGCCTTCAATGACGCATACCACGTTTAGCGCACTGAGAAGAAAATACATACACCCAGAACTCCACAGGAAGACCTTCCTTCAGTGGGAATCTACGTTATATGGCGGCAAGTAAGACGAAAACGGCATGCGTGCGCGCGGACAGCTGCGGACAGCTGGCACCCGACCCGGCCGCACCTGGTTGGGCCCTTGCCGTAGACGCCAGCAGCTTGAACTCTCCAGCCTTCAGGGGCTTACTGTGCCTCTCGTAGTTGCTGAACAAACAAGACTCAAGCATTCGCAGGCAAACCAATCCAGTTTAAGGAAGTGGGGAGGCAAATTAGATGTGACGACGATTGAATGACTGCGCAGCCAGGTGATCCAGATCAATGCTCCCAGGTATCCCTTCAGGATTCCGAGATATTTCATGTTTCTAGTAGCTAAATGCAAGCTAAAAATATCTGGTGCTTAGAGGGATTCCACGTTCCAAGCCTCACGCATCATCTTTCGACCGTGGCAGCAGTCCCCGGTTCTCGACGGAGTTGGAGCCATCGCCGTATGCGGTGCTAGCTACCGAAGCACCAGAAGACTCCATGTTATTTTTTCGAAAACGTTTTAAGCGGTCGTGAAGTAAAGTCGCAACAGGGGAGGCTGCTTGTCCCAGTTAGACAGTCGGCTGCCGTGCGAGACCGACGCCGACAGGGAGAGAGGGACTGGAGCTAGACTTTAACAGATCTCAAAAAACGAAGGCCAAAGTAGATAGGGTGTCTATACTGTGCCGCCAAGTTGCATTCCTTGAAACGAACGGACTAGTGTGCATACAGTCGAGTACCAGCCAAGCCCGGGTGGGCACTCTAAGTACACGAGTCGTTTCGGAGGGGGGAGACTAAGTTGCTTGTGTATTCATTGACTACCCCCAGAGACTAAGTTACTTGTGTATTCATTGCCTATCTCAAAACTTAGAAGAAGCTTTCGATGCCAGATCATTCAAGTGGGGCCAGACACCGGCGAAACGAACCTCCGACCGCCAAGGCAGCGCTGCCGCTTCGCCTGCCAATCTGTGTTGCCAACGCAAAACGGAGGGCTTTAGCGTGCGTAAACAAACAAGCGTCTATCCAAATCGCCAGTAGAAAAGTAAAGGAAAGCAACTTAGGCATAAATTAGTCACGAGGAGAGCCGAATCCGCCCTGTACGAGCAGCTCCGTGTTGCTGACTGGCTGCAGACCGGGTTGCGAGAACTAGTGCGAAAGCTAGGCAACGACTCTTCTAATGAAGTAGGAATTTATTCAACTTCTACAATAATCCATGTATTGTAGACTAATGGGCATAAAGTTACAGCTTCTGCGTTAATGCCGGCTCATGCCTCCACGCATTCTGCAAGCGTAGCTGTCTCCCAGACGCTTATAGATGTACCGCCATCTGGCTGCCTACTGGTCACTGTTGAAAAGTTGTTTACTCTTTCCGCGCATGAACAGAATGGGTGAGAGACAATGCATTCTTGTGGGGTTGTTGTGTAGCAGGAGATGCAACAGTTTGTGGCGCAACACAGGAAGGGCATATCTGCATGCCAGCCACAGGCCACTCGGTCGCTCTCCTCAGGATAACTGAGTACGGGCGTGGATGGGTAGTTCGGTTGCTTTTATTTTGAATGGTATTCATTTCGTTTTGATCCTGATGGAACACGCAGCGTTCCCACCTGCAGCATGGTACGCCTCATATTGGCATGCGCGTTCCTAATAAGGTGCAGGTTGGCTACTAAGAGCCAAGTCAGTGTATTAACAATTGGCTGTTGTGTATTGTCTTCATCAAACTGTCTATTAGTTCTGTTTGCGGGCTGGGGATGCGTTGCATCGAGAGTGGCGGCGAGGGGGCCACCACCCCCTGGCAGATTGAACCAAAAGCATCGCGTGTCTGAAATGGCTCCGTGTCTTTCTCTTTTCGTGGAAGATCGCAACTAGTTGCACGAGGTATTTTTCAGTTATCTACAGCGTCGGCGCATTTGCCTCCTGTGAGTGAGGGTGTGCTTGCATCGCGGACTACCCTAAGTACTGCAAATCATGTCATGCCGCCTCTTATTTGCAGCAGAACCATACGTTGCTGCGAATACGCCGGTTTCCTGAAGACTGACATGAGGAATGTGTGCATTTGGTAACGTATAATGAATATACAGGATTTTATTACAGTCGTCGCCCAAAGGTGAAGACTGTCGTTACCCCTGGATGAGTGGGTAAAGGGCTGCGAAGCCTACTACCGCAAGTGAAAGGCTTAGCTTATAACACGGAATAGCAGCGAAGGCTCTTGGTGGTTCTTCCATGCGAGGTTTTGTCGCAGCATCCGTTATGGGGAGGCGAGTTGTAATTTTTGCAGAGCGTTGCAACTCAGCCCTTGTTGCTTGCTTCCTTAGCTCCTGGAATTTGGATCGCTGTGCTCATGAAGCATAGATAACCAGGGTAGAGAGCAGCTTTAGCTTTAGAAAAACATTTCCCTTAATTACTTTTGAGATAGTGTCATGCAGACCATTGTTTGTTACAGAGGTCGAGGGCTCTCGGTACAGTAGCAGTCCCTTTTAAGCTCTAATTCAGAGCCCTTGCCAAGTGAGGGCGCATATGCCAAGTAAGGGTCGGGAGAAGGATCAGCCAGCTGTTACCATACTGAGGCTGCTGCAGTTGGGAGGCTAAAGTGGGGTAATGACGACCTGCGAGTCCAGGGGTCGGTTCCCTTCGAAAATGAAGGACACGAATTTGGTGCCGGCGACAGCAGCACATCAGTTAGTGCCATCAGCAGTTAAGAAGGAGGAACCCATAGCTGGCAGGTCGCTGCCGGCTATTCACGAGTAGATGACGGCAGACGCCTACTCGATCACGTGGAATGCGCAAGCGCTTCCTATTCTGATTCCTTTTTCGAGAGCCGTGCACGGTTCCGAAATCGACCGAAGCCATCTGATCGGTAACATCCAATACAATTTGGCTGAACCTCAACAGGGTGTGTGGAGGGAGGAAGTTGAACAACGGACTCCTGTATCCTACAAGAGAGCAGACGATAGGGGCTGACTCTTCTGAACCCAGAAGGAGTCGTATTCGCTGTGAGAGCCCGTTACTTACAATGTCCTGCATGCACATACGTGAAGAAGAATGGGCATTTGTCTACACAGCCGACAACAAAGATAGCGACCGAGAAGCAATACGTGCTTACCTCATTGGCAGAGAGATTGGCTGCCTGAAGAGGAGAAGCAAGAAAGTGGGCATTAGAAGCGTATGGTCACGGCTGCCAGGAAGTCTACCGGTAAGCACCACGCAAGTCGGGACTGGGAGCGATGGCAGCTACCTGGCAAAGGCAGCAGATGGCTCTGATCTAGACCAGCAGCACCTAATTAAAAGTATCAAGCAGCACATGATAGGGCGGCAGCTCGATGTGTTGAGGGAAAAAGTAGACCAAGGGAAAGCTGTGGCCTACCAAATATCAGCTAGCAGCGTCGACCAATACAACTGCATCCGGAAGAGGTGGTCCTCGCCTTGAGAGCACGCTCTGCGCAACTTCCCACAAGAGCATATCTGAAGAAAGATTAAAGCTTCGAATGCATCTAGTTGTGGCCACTGCACAGCAGACCCTGAAACACTTGCGCATGTGCTTAACCACTGTCCCCACTGCCTTAAAAGCAAGACCAAAGAAAGACATAACGAGTCTTTGAACGGGATTACAACAGCACTAGAGCCCCCTTGATAACTGTTGCATTAAAGTGCCACTGGAGCTGCCAGCTGTCAAGGGGGCACATCTGCAGTGTTCAGCAGCTGTGATCTCCGAACCGTCAGTAAACGTTGCGATGGTCGTTCGTCTTGGGGGTATCCCGCAACTAGAGGAAGCTGTTTCAGCTCTAAAGCATATCTGCGAAGCCCTAGGCAAAACTGTGTGCCTTGACAGGCTCGTCGAAACGTGCTGCATGTGATTTGTTCCATAGCGTAATGCACGTGGGAGCATCCTTCGCCTACGTTAACTCACTCACGGTGCTCTCAGAATGCACATACGATCATTTCCATTCTCGGTCAAGCTGTTGCTGACACAAATTCACCCACATCGTGGGTTGCATATATCAGGCCTCCCCCACTTCGCAGCATCACTAGGAAATTGGGGCACTGTGACAACTATTCCTGGAGACCAGAGGCTTCTTTTTGATACTTGTATTTATTAGATTATCTCCGTCTTAGATCATGACTGTAGCATAGTCCATCCGCACTTGTCAGAGGAACACTACATGACTCCAGTAGACACCTTTCTTGTAAGCAGGTAGCCTGCACGCTAGCATAAGTCTACTACAACGACTTGTCTATAGCCTTACTTCGTGCACCAAAGAATAGCTGGTCCTGCCTTCATGTGGAGCCACCGTGCCGCGTGAGATGTGGCTCGGTGCGTTGCAGCTCGTGCCAGGCTGTATCCCCCTTCCATCCTCCTGCCGCCCTGAGAGCAGGGGCTGAAGCGCTTGGAACTGGAGAAGAAGGGCCAGTTGCATTTAATGAACTCTCAACTTAAGTATTTCGACTCAGTTACAGCTTACAACTTCCCCTTTCTAATATACAGGACGCCGCTGTGCAAATGAAGCTCTCAACAGCGGTCGGATTGGATCCGCGATTCGCGTTACAACGAGTTTCGACTAAAATTGAGCCTCTCCTTACGGAGCACATGAAAGCATCTACCAGTCATAGTAGGATTAAACGCTGTTGCTTCCCATGGGACTAGTTACCTATGGAACTCCTCAGCATGGTGATGTGGGATTGAACGATATTGGCTACGAAGTGCTTCATTAAGCTATTGTCACCTTCGTCCGTATTTCATGTTTTCTTGGTGTAAACGCCTGTTGTTTCAACTTCCCAAACGTGAGTGGAAAGGCAGTCGTAGGCGGTTCCCAGAGGACGAATTTTAGGCGTAGTCGCTCCTACAGCAAGAGGAGCGCCAGCGCAGCTGTTACGTTGGCCCGGGTGCCGATTGCGGCGTACGATTGGGTGCAAATAAAATATATTGAATGACTTCCTGGAAATAGCAAGTACTAATTGAAGATGAACCCTTCAGGAAGGGCGCCATTTCGCCGGGCACGTGAGACTGAACTTCTTCCTGCAAGCGCGTTGCCGCGCTATGCACACGGGCTCATCCAGCCCCAAACACTGCCACCTGTGTCTTGTTCGTTTTAGGCACAGTCCCGCTGCTATAGAATTAGGTAATTGAGCTCGTTTCTGCTCGAACTTATGTTTCTATTGTTCCATTTGACTTTTTCTCTGCGTTCCAGGCGTACTGGACAACGCCCGCCACTACAACTTCGCCCCTCCTGTGCCCTTCACTCGGCCGCGTATGCGTGTGAGCTGAGTGAGCGTGATATCTAGCTATTGATTGCTTCAGCTGCATCATCTGTGAAGTCCTCTTATGGGTCTCTTCCTCTGCACTGTCCCCTGCCTACGGCCTCCCGCCTCCCACTTCCCACAATGGCGTGCATGCTCATGAAGTGCGAGACGAAAAGCAGCCGCGTGAAAGGCGTTGCCTTCCACCCGACCCTTCAGTGGTGCCTAACGGCGTTGCATAATGGGGCCATTCAGCTTTGGGATTACCGCGTGGGCTCCTTGGTGGACCGCTTTGAGGAGCACGAGGGTACGCAGCACGTGCACAACTACATAAAGCCAAACCCACGTACCGTACAGATTAGCAGACATTTACGCATCCATCTGCCAAAGAAAAGTGCAGCGTAAATCGAAGACATCGCAAGTGGACGCAACGGGTCGCGAGACGGAGACACCATAGGGTTTTTTGGTAGTGAGGGTGCCGTGTCGTGGGGATCTGTTGAAGCATGATGCCACTTGAATGGTAGATGATGCTCTGCCTACGTTCGGAGACAGAAATAGAGTTCCACACACCCAAGTTTTGTTACCACAGGCTTCAAATGCCTTGGGCCGACTCCAGGCCATGCTCCGACAGTTGTTGATACTTCTGTTGGCTTGGGGACAACTTATGACTGCATGTGTATACACAATAAGTGAAATTCTCTCATGTATGACTATTGACTAGTTCATGAGAGTGCGTCGGCCTAGTTTTCGGGTTCATTTGTGCGTGCGTGGGTGCACATACTACCCTAACCCCGTGGGTGTTTGCGTCGGAGCCTCTTTTCCTGTTCGATTGTGCAGTAGATTCTGCCACTAGTCTTATTTGGCAGACCACTAGAGTGCATCTACGGAGCCGTGCTCGGTTGGTATCCTTACGAGGATTTAAGTCCGGGGAAGGGCTCGTTTCCGATCCTGTGAATGACGAGCAGGGCAGAACACGGAGGTGACACTAGCCACTTCGAAGTGCTTCATTTCTACGTATGTATGCATCCTGCACTACTCTCTGCCGCTCTTTGTTTCAGGTCCTGTCCGCGGCGTGGATTTCCATGCATCGCAACCTCTCTTTGTGAGCGGTGGCGATGACTACCAAATGAAACTGTGGAACTTAGTACAGCGCAAATGTATATACACCTTTTCTGGCCATCTAGACTATATACGCACGACGTTCTTTCACGATGTTTACCCCTGGATTCTCTCCGCCTCGGACGATCAAACGGGTACGTCTGTTCTGTCAACATTTTTAGTATACGTTACGATGCACGTGGACTTCTAGTAGAAGCACGTAGGCGACGTGCAGTCGCGTGAGCGCTACGCAGAAAATACAGACAGTCAAGGAGGGGCATTAGCTTGAAGCTTCGGTGTACATGCGCAGACGGCAGAGCAGCGATTTGTATTCACCCCGTAAGAGTTTCTGTCTGCTGCGTTCGGATTGCCATGTGTCTCTGCCCGTTTCTGAGTCCTTTCCTCTTCCACAAACGCCTGCCATGGAAACGAATCATCGCACTAGCGGTGCATCACTTTCATCGGGACAAGGGGGCCACTTGTGTTGTGCATTTGAAGTGGCATGCATGCACTTTCATGCACTTCTTCCATGCCTATTATTATTGACCTGTCGGCTCTAAATTGAGGTGTCGTCTTCGTGCGGTGTTCGTTTCTCAGTGCGGATTTGGAATTGGCAGTCACGCGCATGCTTGGCCGTCTTGACCGGGCACACGCACTACGTTATGTGCGCTCGCTTCCATCCAACTGAAGACCTGGTGGTTTCTGCTTCTCTAGACCAGACACTGCGGCTGTGGGACACTTCCGGGCTTCGGGAGCGTTCAGGAGGGGTTGTAGGGGCTGTGGGTCGCAGCGGCAGCAGAAGCACCGCCCATGGAGATATATTTGCTGCTACTGATGCTGTTTGCAAGCTCGTCTTGGAAGGCCATGAGAGGGGTGCCAACTGGGCGACCTTCCACCCCTCGATGCCCCTCATTGCTTCGGCAGCTGATGATAAGTTAATTAAGCTCTGGCGGTAGGTTTCACAGAATACGTACGATGGAGAAGTGCGTACAAAGGGGGAATGTGGGAACGGGAACCGCGAACGGGACTGGATTTTGCTATCCGTGTGCCGCTGGAGTTCCATTGTTTGGGGTCCCTGTGTACTCGGCATCTGCAAATGGGTGCCTTGCTCTCCTAGCATGCGGGCCTGGTGTGCGGCGATGTCCCAGAGTTCGGGGTGGGCGCTGTGAGGGTCATTTTCAGGTACAACTCTGTGAAGGCGTGGGAAGTGGATACACTACGTGGGCACAGCAACAACGTGTCTTGTTTGGTTTTCCATCCTCACCGCGACTTGTTGATTTCGGATTCCGAAGACAGAACCATACGAGTCTGGGACGTTTCGCGTCGTACCTGCCTCCACACCTTCAGGCGAGATATGGACCGCTTCTGGGTGCTGGCTGCCCACCCTACTTCAGGAGCCATCGCTGCAGGTCACGACGGAGGGATGGTGGTTTTCAAGTTGACAACAGAGAGGCCACCCTCATGCATGTGGACGGGGCACGAGCTGCTGTATGTGGCAGAGAGGCGACTCTGCTGGATAGACGTCGCGGTGCTGCTGCACCAACAACAACAGCAACAGCAGCTCGAGGTCATGCTCGGGGAAGTTAGAAGGCCTCCGAATGCCCTTGCTAACGGTCCCAAACAACTTCTTGTGAACCCTCTTAACGCTGGAGAAGTTAACGCTGTTGTGGTTTATGTACGTCATCGGTTGTCTCGCTTGAGGCGTCATTGCATTCTCCGCCCCCGGCCCCTCCGTATTACATTGGCATGTGCATCTGGGCGGTTTGCAGGGATCAGTCATTCGTGGGGGGAATGCTCCTTCGGTATTGGGGTTGCGCTTTGTCTTGCCCGCTGCAGACGGAAGGCGAAAGCCTTTCCTACGACTTTCTTTGTGGGCCCCGTGCAGATGGCCGGGGGGCCCCTGCCGCTGGATGTCTATCACAAGTTGCACAGGTGAAGCGCCAGGAGGCAATTGGCCTACTTGTTGAAGTGCCATGGGCAAAGTGAAGTTGTCGGTGTGTATGGTTTTGTGCGTTTGCTTGCTTAAGTGATTGCGAGTAAATGCGAATGAACTTCTGCCCGATTTGCAAGGGGGCAGATTGATTACTCGAAGATATCGTCTTCCCTGTTTCCCTACGTGATCGTTTGTCCGTTGCGCATTTATAGTAGATGCTGCATCATTTTTCATCATTGCATCCTTGCACCGTTCTTGGATGCCTGCACGTGGCTACGCATGCAACGCTGTGCTGTCTTGAGTAGCAACTCGTACAAGTGGCAGTAGTGGTTCCTTCGATAGCATTGTGCACGCTATAAGGCTTCAAGCTTGCAGATAGTGGGACGCACGTTCTGGGTGGAGGTTGGGTGTGCGTCGCTTAGGGGGCGGGTTTGTCCTTCGCATTTATCGCCCGCAACAAGCTGGCCATCTTAGAGAGCGCTCCCAATGGCAGCTGCCTAAGAGTTCAGACGGCTCCATCAGCTTCTTCTCACGCAGGACATGCCACGGCGGACGCCGGCCGCATTGAGCCCTTGCCGGTTGCTACCGACAAGATATTCTTTGCTGGGCCCAACAGGCTTATCCTGCTGGGCGAAGACAAGGTTAGTCCAACAAGCAAAAGCGAAGACGGCATGCAGCCACAGTTAACCAGCGCAGACTTTGCAACCTGGTGGGAAAATGCGGCAAGCAGCCAAACGCAAGACACCGCTCGTTTTGTCACACTAGTGTAACGCTCGTGGTTCGGCGATTTTCGGTGCGCCTACTGGCTGTTGTGGGCAGCCCATTTTGCTGCAGCAGAGGCAGTTCAGCGTATGCATTCTTGCTGCATCTGGTTTTTCTTTGCAAGCTGTGTGCTCCACCACGAGAGTTATTCATTAGTGCCGAGTCCTTTTGTGTCTCGTTATGTTCTTGGCACACTACAGATGTACCTTTACGACGTCCCGTCGCGTCGTTTGTCTCCCCCATTAACGCTGAATATTGGGGGTCCCGTGAGGACAGTGACATGGGCACCAGACATGCAGCACTTAGCGCTGACTTCGAAACATTCTGTGGTATTGCTACGCGTAAACTTCGCGGCATTGTCCGCCTTGCCGGTCGGAGCCACAGAGAAGGGAATGGAAGCCCCCGACCCAGCTTTTAAGGTACTGGCGTCCCTTCACGAGAATATCCGTGTTAAAGGAGGAGTTTGGGACCCCGAATTCGGTGAGCTACCACGCGCATCAACCCTCCGTTACTGTCCTCTGATAAGTAGACGCACACGGTAGATGCTCTATATTTCGCACACATTTCAGGGACAGCATTTGATTTTGTTTTGTTGCCGTCTGCTGCTCTGCTTGCCTGTAGTCTACTGTAGGTAAGGTGTTTGCGTGCAGTAAACAGATGAAGGAAGTCGAATTTTACTGGCCGATCGCCTGCTTCTGCATGTGTGCGTACTACGGTGATTTGCTTTGCTTTGTGCAGGAGGTTTCATTTACTCTACACTGTCCCACGTGAAGTTCTGTATGACCAACGGAGACAGGGGAATCGTGTATAGTCTTTCAGAGTCCATTTACATAGTGGCGTGAGACGAAACTGTGTCGCAATTCGTTGGTCCTGCCCTTTGGTATCCCTGTAAAGCCTGACATTCACTTGAAGCATAGACAGTCTGGCGCCGGTGACGTTTTCATTGCTTCTTAAGAGCTTGCAACCAGCACGGTTTCCGATTAGCTGGAAAAGGAGAGGCATGCAGCGCTGTGTTCTCAAGCGTTAATTGTGCAGAATGTTCCACTGCGTCGGTGCTGTTGCGGCCGCAGGGTGATGCAGCAGCAGCTAATATATTTGGACAGACGTTCACAACTGCACTGCAGGGCGTTGGCGTGCAACGACTATCTGTTCAGAGTAGCGCTCAGCCGTCAAGATTACACAAGGGTGGGGATGGGCGTAGGGAGTAGTGTTTACATGCTTTTCGGCTGAGCTCTATGTCCCTTCATGGCTAGTTGTGAATGCAGCTTTTCTTTGAGAAATTGTACCCGAAGATTTCCCGTCCCCGTTTCCATCCCATTGCTGCTTCAGGTCGCCTTGCTTGTCCGCTATGGAAATCTGTGCGGCAATGCGCTCATCGGCTACTTGAAGGAGAAAGGTTACTCTGAAGTGAGCATGCATGGCTACTGATGATGTTAGTGTCTTTTGTTCTTGGTGCTGCGGTCAGTGCGACTAACTTGCTGCTTCTGCTTCTGGCGACTACGCCGTTGTGTCGTCGCTGTCGTCAGCTCTACTCCTGACATGGTTACTGCCGTTTTGCATCTGCGTAGCCTTGCTCTTGCTGCCGCTGTTTTCCGTTGTATCTGCTGTCCTGGCTGTGTCCACGGATGCATTCGCTTTCTTGCATGCCTTTTTTGTGGTTAGCTGTAGCGTTGTCTTCTTTGAGTTCGTTCGGCCATCCTCAGATCGCTCTCGAATTCCTGTCTGACTGCAAGTCGAAGTTTTTAATGTCGTTGGAAGTTGGCCGTATGGATGAGGCACTTGAAGCCGCAAAGGCATTGAACGATAAGGTGCGTTCTCAGCGAGATTTTCATGTCTGCTTCCCTCCGCACCCTGCTGCTGCCCACATTTAGGAATTTTGAGGCCTCCAGTTTGCTGTGTGGCATGTATATTGTTATTATGCACCGAGTGCGGTGTTCTACGTATGTTATTGACTGCATCACTGGTCTGGGGTGTTCGTGCAAAATTTGGTGGCCTCCACTACCAACTGTGTCCTTATTTGACTCCTCGATCCCCTTGGATGTTCGTCCGAGACGGGGCTAATGCGCGTACTACTCCACTGTAATTTTGGTATGCGTTGGGTTTAGGCTGGATGGCGATTGCTGGCGGATGCCGCAGTGCAGGAGGGGCACTTTGGCCTCGCTGAGATTTGCCTCCAGAAGCTCAAGGCATTTGAAAAGCTGTCGTTCTTGTATTTGCTTCTGGGGGATCGGGCCAAACTAAAGAAGATGCTTCATGTGTCAAAGTTGCTGCGGGAGCCTCTGTTGCGGCAGCACCAAGCCTTGCTGCTGGGAGATGCAGAGGAGCGAGTAGACGTTTTCATGGAGGCGCAGCAACCAGGACTGGCATATCTTTGTGCGAAAGTGCATGGCCTGGACGAGTTAGCTGAACAGCTGAGGGGTTCCGTAGATGAGAAGGACATTGAGGAATTCCTGCCGAAGACGCCCGTAGCTCTATTTCCCCCTTTGCCCGTCATGAGGTGACCTGCGAAAATCATGGATATTGTCGCACAATCATGCCTACTGTGTGCACGCGAGAAATGTGTTTATTTGCGCATACACCTCCAGTGTTTACGCGAATGCTGCTTCATATCATAGCATATCGAAAGGTCTACCTGTGGGTCTGTCAGCCGCCGGGCGTTTCCCGAGGTGCGTTCAATTTGATGTTTTAAGAGGTAGTCGATTTGAAATCTTCATCTCACTTGTTTTTGTGCAGATTTGGGCCGGGAGAGGCCGCCACTTGGAAGCCTGCAGTATCAGGAGAATTATCTCCCTTTGCTGCTGCCCTACGTGCTGTTGATGAAATGGATCCAGAGACCGCTCGGTTGATGTTGCACAAGGGTGAATTTCACGTTCTTTCGTCTCCTGCGCATCGACCGGTAGACGCAACCTGCTAGTTAATGCGGCAAGAAAACGAGTAGTCATGCTTATCAATGGGGACGAGGAAATGGCGAATGATCAAGTGTCTGAGGCTTCCCAGGGCAACAGGCTCCGTGGAATGCGAAGCGTGTGAGACGTGCAGACTGGTTGCTGTGTTGTACTTGCATTTGCCTGCGCAGGCATGGATACGAACGAGGCAGACGTGGCAGCTGCAGGGCGGGCCACTGGGGCGATGGGGGATTGGGCGGAGGCTCCGGGGGTTGGCAGCGATGAACTGGAGGACTTTGCCTCCGTCGGCGCAGCGGCAGAAGGGGAGTGGAAAGATGCCATTGATATTGGAATGGATGATGAACCTACAGTTTCTTGCGCTGGAGGAGCAGCGAGGGGCCATGGAATTATCAACGGGAAAACAGGGGAGCTTCATGGCGACACACCTGGAACAGACCCAACGGCCGCCTGGAGGCAGAAACCCATTCCTTCTGACCTTGTTGTCGCGGGTAGGGCAAGCACAGACTTGTCCAAGGCTCCCTGCCCTGCGTTCACGCCTGATGCAGACTTCCGTCGGGTTTGTGGTTAGCTTGCAGTGCAGGGTCGAACAGAATGGACTTTAGCTCATGTTTTGAACCAATCGCCGTCTGTGTTCGCCTTCCTTGGTATCCCGTAGAGGTGCATGCATGCGACTGTCTCTATTGCAACAATCTGTTTTATTGGGCCATGGGTTTTCTGCATAAACGCTTGACATGGCGAAGACGAGCTATTTGTCTATTTCAACTGCAGGGGACTTCACTGGCGCCATCCAGATGCTGCGGCGTCGTCTTGGTCTTCTGCGTGTTGCTCCATTTGAGGCTGTATTCCAAAAGATCTACGAAGCTAGCTGGGTTCAGTTGAAGGGCCACTCTTTTGCTCCACCACTCCAGTTACCTCTCACACGAGGACAGCCCTACAAGACAGCAGCCCCCCCCCGGCTGATCACCAGTGCATACCTGCTTACACAAGTCAGAGAAGCCCACAAACTGGTTACCGGTAAGTTCATGCATTTGGCATAGACGCTTCAGTGGGTCCACATGTTGTTATGCTAAGGGAATGGACTGCGTGCTTCTGTGTCTTGCAGGGGGCAAGTTCGCAGAGGCCCTCGCTGCGTTCCGTAAGGCCCTTATTACCCTTGCACTTGCAGTGGCAGAAAATCAAGAAGAGGAGCAACAGGTGAAGCACCAAGCGTGCAGTCTTTCAGTGCCTGATGTTCCGCTGTTGGTCGTTTCCTTGCAGTGGAGGCCTTCCAGTTGCCAGAGCCTTCTGGTTGTAGTTAAAATTCACGTTTCGCCTTCACGTTCAGTGGTTTTCTCATTCATAGTTGTTTCGTAGAGAATGCTCAAGCTGTCAGTGTTCGTTTGCTGTTGTCGCTGCAGTTGCTGGAGATGCTGGACATCTGTAGGACCTACATCACCGGCATGAAATTGGAAACAGAACGTCTGTCCCTGGCAGAATCTGACGCACAACGCAGTACGCCAGCCGTTTGCATATAATGCACAAACACATCTGACCCTGATACTGGTTTTTGCTTTGAAAGCTGTTTTAAGCCCGTGGTGGGAGCGTGGATGGATGGATGCTTATGTTTCGCGCGCTGTGGAGAGCAGTGTGTTAGCCTCCTTGGAATCTAGTGATATTTCCTCTCCAGATGTCTTCGCCTTTGGCATTTCAAATTTTGCTGCATGCAGACCTGGAGCTTGTCGCATATTTCAGCTGCTGCCGCCTGCAGCCGTCACACTCCTTCCTGGTTCTCCGTAGAGCAATGAGTGTAGCATGGAAGGCACAGAATTTCATCACTGCTGCGTCGGTACGTCGGCATATTCCCTTAGGGCATATGTGTCTGTATGCACGGACCACAAGCACTTAAGCGCCAAATGTATCTCCTCTCCGGTTGAAGGAGTAGGGCTGTGTTGGAGGTTGCGGTCTTGCAGTTTGCCCGTCGACTACTCTCTGGAACGTACTCGGGTTTAAAGGGCGCACCAGAAGAGCTGGCAAAGGCGAAGAAGGTCCTCCTGCTTTGCGAGCAGAAGGGAACAGACGCTATTAATATAAACTATGAACCTGGAGAAGCAGGTGAGCATCAGCATACTCTGGAGAGGAAAGCGTCGCAACACAGCTTGGCAGTGGTCCAAAATGCCGTCCATCTCCAGCAAGAGTTTACGTCCACTCGCTTCAGGTCGTCGGGAATAAGACTCACAGGGGTGTCGTACCAGGACGGTGCAAATAGGTGACTGCAACACGGTTATCCCTCCTGTCTGTTGCTTCAGAAAATATGCTTCTCTGCACGTCGACGCTGACGCGGCTGAACCCAGGCACCCCTGTTGTTCGCTGCGGTTTTTGTGGGGCAGTGGCCCAGCAGCGTCTCCAAGGCGGGTTGTGCAGAGTTTGTGAGGTTTCGGAGCTCGGCGCCAGAGTGAGCATGCAAGTCCCAGTTACTGTACCACTCATGTGTGCCCTTAAGTGGCTTAATTGTCCCAGGATGTAGAAATGCAGCCCAGTTGGAGTGGTTGGTTGTTCCCTCTCTTGTGTGTGTGCGGCTGCTACTTGCAGGTGGTTGGCGTTCAGTTCCTCCCCATTGTCTGAGCTGCGTGGTAGCTAGCTGCACCTAATCAGGAAAGGCAAGAGTCTTTCCTCGACCCACGCCTACATTGTGCTAGTGGCGGTTGTATTTGTAGCAAGTCTTCGATTGTGCCAAGTTTAGTCAGATATAATTGTGCAATGTTCGAAAGTGGAAAAAGAAAAAACACTAAGATTCAGACCACCACTGTAGAGCTGCCTTTTCTTTTTATGCCACACGCGAAGTGGTGACTAAAATAACACTTCCCATGAGTAGACATGGGAAGAGTGTGATTTGTTTGTGTTGAGGATAAGGGAAAACGAACATGGCGCAACCGAATATGCGGCACAACTTGCTGCAGCGTGCAGTAGTCGTTTCTTCGGCTGTATGGAGAGCTCTTCTGTAGTGACAAAGTTAGTCATATATGCTCTAGCTTTTCCGTGTGCTACGAACACGTCATTTGCCAGAGGCGTCTAGCATATCAAGAAGCCAGTCTCGTTTCAGTCTGCATCCCAGCTTGGAAAAGTTGGACTGCGGCATCGTAGCTGTAGCGCAGAGACCCAGTTTTGATGGCTTCATAAAAGGTGCTCGTTTGACTTCATACGGAAGCCACCAAACATTTCTCACCTTTTCCCGCGTTCTGGTGTTCCGTGAGCCGCCGCGAGCCCCATTGACAGGGGAGCTGAATTCGAGAATTCGGCTTTCCTACGGGCAGCAGCATCCTCCGCAGCCCCAGCGGCATGCCTTTGTAGTACATGAGGACAAAGTTTACATCACAGAACTTGGCTAACGGACCTCCGCATTAGTCGTGAACTGCGCTTCCAGAACAGCAGGTGACCAAGGAGCTGAGGAACTACGGTCATTCGACGCTGGGCATTGCTTCACAAAGAGAGTCCCACGCCACCCGAAACTTGACTGCAGCGGTCACTGAAGTTGTCGAACGGCCCGTGCTACAGGACCGTTACGGTATATGTGAATAGAAATGTACATGAGCTGCGTCTTTGTCACGACCAGGACGCTGAAGTAAACGACAATGCTGGATTGACGACACGTTTCTAGTGGGGAGGCGCCCCCCATGAAGCACGCAGTCTGGGGCGCTGCGGCAGGCGACGATTCTAAAGAGACGGAGCAGATTACAAATCCTAGTACCTGAATCGTTTGGTATTTGCGGCATGCATTGCCTCCGACCGTCCTGTATACGAGCTTGTGCGACTGCTTTGCGAAATCGACCGAGCTAGCCCGTCTCCCAAGGCGTCTGTTTCCATCTCGTTCTGTGCCTCGCCCTCCGGTGCATGCAAGCGGGTGATACGCCACTTCCACTTGCGTTCCTCGTCACTCCAATCGGCGACAGCCTCATGATCAGGCCCCAACTCCCCTGAGCAATTCCCAGAAAACCCAGTCGACACGAGGTGACGTCACGTACAAGGATTAATAACAATAACCACCCCACAATAACGCATATGCACAAGAAAGTATAAGCGCACGTATGCACTAGGACTGCGCTCCTGTGGTATATCGTCAAGGTATGGAGGAGAAAAAGGGGTGAAAATAATGCGGAGAAAGAACGCGTGTGCTATGTGCCTTGTTGCGAACCACTGAGTAGCATGACGGATAGGTCAGATACAATATGCTTCTCTAGATATCGCTTGAGTGGTCGAGCCCCGAATGCTGGATCAAACGCCTCTTCAAGCGCGTGCTCTAACGCCCTATCTGTCAGCTGCAAGTCAATGCGTTTTTCGCGGAGACGGTGCCGAACTTCTTCAACTTGAAGCCGCATCACCTGCACAACGATGTAGGATCGAACGGGGGCAACAAACGGCAGATATACAATGCCACAATGCTTAGTGACCGTTGTCGATGCATGGGCACATACACAGAAGACCCCCCAAGCCGCCAAGCCTCAAGGTGGAAACTTTAAGTGCCTCGGGATCAAGGTCTAGCAAGCTGTGGGATGGGAATGTTCCGCAGCGTTCACCTCTATGAGATCGCTGTTACTCAGCGCCTTGAATGCAACAATGTCATCCAGGCGATTGAGCAGCTCCGGTCTGAATAGTTGGCGCACTTCCTTCATCACTTTTGCAAAAGCTTCAGTAAATATTGCCTCTGCTTTATCCTGGCCTGCAAATCACAAACATCGTTTTTGGCATCTACGCGTCTTCTTCCTCTGGGCAAGATTAGTCAAGCCAAACGCATCTTGCATGCAAACGCAGAGGAGCGAATTTTCACGTTTTCTTGCTGGCTTAGAATGCTAAGGTCCATTGTACTAGTTAATTAACTGAACAAAGAGCGATTCTTACCACCTATGGAGCTTTTTTCGGCGGCTGCAAGGAGATGATGGGCACCAATGTTGGAGGTCAAAATGAGCAAACAATTTGAGAAATCAACTGTGCGGCCTTGAGAGTCAGTGAGGCGCCCTTCGTCCAGAACTTGAAGCAGCACGTTCCAAACCTGAAGACAAGGCCTCCAATACTTCATATGAAAGCTCCACACGAGCAAAACTGCATATATACAGTTAGCAACGGTATATTTGCATTTGACCGGGAGCGTGTGCGCTGCCCACTGTTATTCCATATGCTGTGTGCATATGCTATGAAGAGCATGTGCTGCATTCCCATTACTCTCACATATGCTCCGCCTCACCTGATGATGAGCCTTTTCCACTTCATCCAGTAATACCACTGAGTAGGGATTCCGCCTGACTGCCTCTGTAAGCTGCCCGCCTTCTTCGTGGCCGACGTAACCCGGTGGCGCCCCAATTAGTCGAGCAACGGAATGAGCTTCCATGTACTCTGACATGTCCAGTCGCACTATTCGCTCCTTTGTGTCGAATAATTCTTCTGCCACAACTTTGCATAGCTCCGTCTTCCCCACACCGGTCTGTTAAGAACGAAAAACAAGAGTACACAGACACAACAGGAGTTGCGTCAACGCAACCATAAGCGGAGATTCTTGGAGTTCCTACAGTGGCAGCAGTCGGAGACAAACTGACAAGCTGATTCACTACCAGTGTGGATTTCCACTGTTCTTCACAGATAGGGGCTGCCGCACCGCACCGGGCCCAAGAAGAGGAAGCTCCCGATTGGCTTATTTCGTCTGGCAAGGCCAGCAGCTGATCTCAAGATGGACTCCGATACGGCAATGACAGCTGGGAGCTGGCCGACGACACGCTGTGAGAGTTTTTCCCTAAGGCGCAGCAACCTTTCCTTCTCTGTTTGCGTCAACTTCTGCACGGGAATGTTCGTCCAGCGATGCACAACGTCAGCTATCTGTTCCGGTCCAACTACCTGTGCCGCAGTAAGAACGCAAAGCCAGACAGGTAGAGAATAATTCATTTCTTATTCGGGCAAACGCAGTTTTGAAAGCCAGATTGCAAGACGACAGACTGGACTGCTACTCCACGACAGGTGAAAGGCTTTACAATTCCAGATACTCCATTTCTTCTTCCTAAAATACATCGGAAGCCAAGAAGAATGTACCTCTGTTAGCAGAGGCTTGTGTGTCTTCTCATACATTTCCTGCTCCTTGCGTAGCTCCATCAACCGCTTTTGTAGTCCAGGGAGTGCGTCGTACCGCAACTCTGCCACAAGGTCCATCTGACCTAGCCTCTCTGCCTTTTCAATCTTTGCTTTCAACTCGTCCTCTTTCAAAGCAAGCTGCCGCAACTCATCAAGCGTTTCCTTTTCGCGCGTATACTGAATCTGAAGCGGTTTCAGTGTTTCTCTGTGCTTTGCAATCTCTTGACGGACCTCGGTGAGGCGCTCTTGTGAAGCAGCGTCGCTTTCCTTCGACAGGGCCGTCGCCTCCACCTCTGAAGCAAAGCACACACAACAAGCAACCGGGGCCCAGCTCCCGGTAGACTGCAGACTGCCTAGTGGCCATGCTCTCGCTAGGTGATGAGTGGCATAGGTGAGATATGCAGTACGAAGAAAGCTATGACGAGAGTTGCCCCTTGGCGGAAGCTTAGTCACAGGTTGTCCAACAATATCAATAGCGTGCCTAGCTGGAATATAAATCGCTCGAGGCGATCCATAACTTCTGGCTTGCTGTCAACTTGGACGCGGGCGATGGCACACGCCTCGTCCATGAGATCTATGGCCTTATCCGGTAGAAACCTGGAGGTAATGTAACGATCCTGTTGAAGCAATTCAAAGGATATGCAGCACCGGAAAGCAGAACCACCTACAAACTTGAGTTTTGTCAAGCAAAGACACCAACACCAACAGTTGTCACTACTCCCCATGTCTTGATGTAGTGCTTTCAAAGGCAAGCAGGCTAGAAGAGGCATAAAACCCAGCTAGAAGCCGGAGATGTTGTAGGGGACAATCTCACCGCCAGTTGAGCCGCTTCTACAAGGGCACTGTCCAATATTCGAACTCCGTGGTGAGCGGCATATCGATCTTTTAAGCCTCTAAGGATAGAAATGGTTGCAGAGACAGATGGCTCATGAACGTGCACTTGCTGAAAGCGCCTCTCAAAAGCGGCATCCTTCTCCACGTGTTTTCGGTACTCATCGAGGGTTGTTGCCCCGATGCAGCGAAGCTCCCCTCTGAAACAGAAAAGCATACAAGAGCCCATGCCAGCTTGGTGATCGATCATTTCATCAGACTTCATAATTAGCTGCATTTCATACACGACTCTACGTAAGACGGCGCAAGTTTCATGCGGCACACTATGAAGCTGAAGGGCGAAACACCAAGCTTCCTAATATGTCAGATATTTGGACACGCTAAGGAAAAAGTAGACTATCTGGCAGCTCCTAGTGTTCACAATCCACTATAGCAAGCCAGAACTACTCTTACAGCCGCCGTCGAACGCTAATAAGCACTTAGCAAGAGGTACCTGGCGAGCATTGGCTTCAAAAGATTTGCAGCATCCATGGCTCCGTCTGTCTTGCCAGCCCCCATAACCATGTGAATTTCATCAATAAAGAGAATAATTGAACCTTCTGCGTTCTTGACCTCCATTAGTACTGCTTTGAGGCGTTCCTCAAACTCCCCGCGGTACTTCGCTCCAGAAATAAGAGCTCCCAAATCAAGCGATATCACGCGGCAACGGAGTGACGACGGCACATCACCCTCGACGACCCGTCTAGCCAGACCCTCCACAATTGCGGATTTCCCTACACCTGAACATCAGACAATCAGCTGAAAAAGCAAGAATAATTTCAAGACCGCTGCGTCTCTAGATGGGTAGAGGTAGTCCAAACACAGGCACGGAGGAGATTCGTGCTCACCTGGCTCGCCAATCAAGACAGGATTGTTTTTCGTTCTTCTGCAGAGAATGCGAATGACCCTTCTGATTTCTTCGTCCCTACCAATCACGGGATCCAGCTTCCCTTGCTCCGCTAAGTCAGTGAAATCTACTCCGTACTTCGTCAGAGCGTCAAAGTTCTGATCAGCCCCTTCACCCGTGACTCGCGCTCCGGCACGAATCTTCATGCAAACTTCCTTCAACTTCTTGTAATCACAACCAGCTGCCTGGAGTGCATGCTTGACTGTGCGATTTTCACATACTGCCAACAACAAATGGTCGACAGCTAGATGAGTGTCCTCTGCGAGATACATCAACAATAGAAATTCAAGTTCCCTAGTTGCTGTTAGCATACAAAAACGAGCAATAACGCATAAGAAAGATTTCTGCATACTGAGAATATGGTGTGGGGTACATAATCCATAGTTACTCTGGTTTGTCGTATAAGAGCTTACTCATCTCTGTCTGAATGGTTTTCGCTTGACGAAAAACCGCTGTGCATGCATGATTCGGCCCGACGTATTCTGGTGGGGGATTTTGCGCCGGGAATTTCGAGATTTCTAGATCCACTTGCTCATGCAAAAGCGTCATATCTGCACCGACCTTCCGCAGAGCCTGGGTAGGAAGCTGCTGTGGATCTTGTAAAAGAGCAGCCAAGAGGTGAAGCGGATCAATTTGCGGAGCTCCACGTTCCCTACATATGTCCTGTGCTGCAGTGTATACCTTCCTCACCAACCCGGTCCACGACGATGGATCCATCTTTACCTAATTTGAGTTGTTATTCCTCTTGATTGCTTGATATTGTATTTTGATTTTTACGAAGCAGCTGAACCGGGAGTTTCGTGCGTGTGATGGCGGGTGTGTGCAAGACCTCGCTTAGCGAGCCAACTGCGCAGTCAGCTGACCATAAATGGATGCTCAGCATAAACGGGCCCTTACAAAGAAAATTGTTGAGTCAGTTTCAAAGAATTCGTTTTCAGGACTTTATTTTTGACGCAGCCACCAGCAGCGTGCGCGGGCGTTTTCAAGCCCACATGTGCCACGGAGTCACGCCGTGATAGTGGAGCGACAGCGCTACGGTTCCAAAGTGGGCTACTTCGCCATTATGTTACACTTCAATAAAGCTGGGATAGCAACTACGCAACTCATCAACAAAAATATGTTGTACGTGCACGCATTTCAGTTTCTTCAGTCAACGCGAGCCTATGCTAACCACGCCATTGGTTTCCTCTAATCGCTGCTGCACTGTCCTTAATTTTCTGTTACGTCCTGATTGAACTCCAGAATCATTAAGCATTAAGTACTTTCCTCCATTGGCTCACAGCTTATATCCTTCAGATGGAGTAGTCCGGTGGCTTCTGTGGCGACAGGACCAATAAACTAGAGGCCACGGGCGATTGCCGGGCACACGCCAGTCAAGCTCCAAATTTAACTTTCCTACTAACGAACTAAATTGAAAGTTCTTCTCATTCAGCTAGCTAGTTCAACGGCTGTTCAGCCTTTTATGCATTCTATTCAGTTTGTTCCTAACGCGTGAGAAGGCTTTGGCGTTCTTCCAATCTGCCAGAACCGTAGTTGCGTCGGCGCCAACCTGGGGGACAGTTCAATAAAATATAGAATGCACATATCCACGAAACCAAAGAAGGCATGTACAACTCACTTTCGGCCTTCAACATTCGCTACAAGCTATGTTATGGCTGGCTGCTCGTACAGATAGGCAGGAAACTACCATTTGAGCTACTCTAGCAGCTGATAGCCCGTTTACAAAGTGCTGTGTGTGCTGCTTTTATCGCCAATGGAACCCAGGGGAATGCACTGTGGGACTAGATGGGCAGTGTCTGAGGTGAATGCCCTCTGCGTCACAATCTGCCGCTTACCAGTTTGGTGCCCACTCCATACTTGAGAAAGAAAGTGGATCCCAGTCTATATTGGGGTTTTGCGTTGCAATCATGTACTCGATTTCAACTCCTTACTTCTCTATACAAATTTGACTGACCCGTTCAAGTTTGTATTTTGTGTTTCGGTGCATGCGCTTGGTTTGCTAGTGCAACGCCATAGCTGCATTCCTTGCATAGTTATTGTATTTCCAGAGTGGTACCTACTATTCCTTAATTGTCTCAGCTAAGCCTTCAGTATGGCGTACAGTTCTGGATGCCCTATACTTGCCAGTAGTGCCTTTCAATTTTCGTATACGGTTCGAGAATGCCCGAAACAGCGCTCCGCTTGTAGGAACTGCTTCCACTGCCACACGCGTGGTCTTGAAGACAGAATGAAAATCTAACAGAGGATTCTGGTTCAGCTGTGGTAGCCCATTCACCATTTCTATTGAAACGCCCTCTTTTGCACATCGTACGTGAACTGCATAGCTGCTCACCTGCGGTGACGCTACAGGGCTTTCCCAATATAAGCGATTTACCACAGTGCTTCAGCCTAAAATTTTTCAACAATCAGAATGAATATTCAAGCAACGTCTTACAACGGGAAGCAGAATGTTAGTACCCTCAATACTTTGCTGCTTCAAGCTACCCAATATGACAAGTGTAGCTCGCCTGGTGAGCGAACAGCAGAAAATCCCTCCTATTGAACGAAATGCATGCGTTGAATTGCGTGCAATAGGAGGAATCTTCTGCACAGTATTCATGGCTCTCATCACAAGCACAAACCACGGTTTATATATGCCTGTGGTATGCATTTTGAGTGATTACGCAGTTAAAAACACGCCGAACTCCAGAACCGTTCGGTCAACTCGACTTCAAGATAAAATTGTGCAAAAACGGCGAGGCGGAATACGTGTTTTCGCCGTATTACTACGAAGTTTCAACGGAACATGTGGAACGGTCCATGCACTAGTTTTACCATTCCCAATTTATCACGCGCTTCGAAGGGTTCACATCTCGCGGCAGGTCTTGCTTGAGACGTTGAGAGGCTTTGGGGCGGGGAAGAAGCAAACCCTTTGTAAGGCTCGTCCTCAGCGAGGGATGATCCAAAGGCAGTGCTGCTCCGAGGGTCCTCAGGAATAAGAGGAAGCTCTGCGCAGATCGTCGCACTAAACAAATGCGCAAGTCGTTCCACGGGCATGCGCTCAGCGTGACAAACAATCTCCAGCGTGCTTCCTATAGCTTGTGTCAAGGTGCTCCACATACAAGGCACCGTGCTGTGCATAACGGGCACCTCTTGGGTTGGTGCCAGTAGAAAATTGCCACCAAATTAGCATGAAGCTTGCAGTGTAGATTGTGATTCACCCTCAGTGCTTTATGCGCACACTGAATCTGGAAGTATTGCTCTGAGTGACGCTGTGCGTGCGCGCGCGTCAACTGCACTTACATTCCATGTTGGTGAGGCGTCAGCAAGTGCATGTGCATTGCCTACAATAATGAGACCTCTGCTGGCCCTCGACAATGCAACATTAATCCGTCGTGGGTCAAAGAGAAAAAACTCCCGTAAATTCTGCGAAAATCAAACACTTGAAGGTTGGAAGAATAAACTGGGTACAAGAGGCATCCACACCATAGCATACATGCAAAAAGCTCGCTTCGCTTGGTGGACAAAATGCGAAGTACACAAATGCGTTTAGAGAATAAGTAGTGTAACATGAATGGATGTGTAACAGCACGTGTGTATACTTCTGTAGGCTTGCCTATCCACAGTGTGCAGCCAATGCCAACAAGCTACGGATTAGGAAAGTCCCAATGACCTGCAAAACATACCTTACGAGACGCCTTTACGGTAGATAATATGATGTACTCTCTCTCATGGCCTTGAAATCCATCAACTGTAAAGACCTGCGGGTGCGGACGGCACCTCTCGTCCAGTACGTCAAACGCCTGGATCGCACCGGTACCACAACATACGGAGAACAGCACCCAAGTACAGCACATCGGCAAAAGGAAGTCAGCCAGTAAAAATTGTTCCGCCTCAATCTGCTGGAAAAAGTGTCAACCAAATAACAGCCACCATAAAGTTTAATGCCCCCCACTAACTTCAGCAACCTCACTGGCTGAACGAATGAGAGCCGACTCGACCGCTTGACGCTCCCTCGGGAGTTGTGCTCCCTCTCCTGAGTTGGATGAACACAGGATAATTGCAGCATTACCAATAAGGTCGGGACGTTCGAGAGGCTCCAGAAAAGACCCGCCTTTACAGCTTCGGTAGAAGCAACAGTACCTACCACGGGGTGCAGAACGCGAGAAAGGAGCTGCGCTTGAGCCTGGTATGGTGTCAGAACTGCAATATCCTTTTTCGAGGTACCGCAACTGAGTAACACTTGCACGCACTTGTACACCATGAAAGCCTCCCTAAGTAACAGCAGAAGAAAAAACATCCGAGAAGAAACAGACCACAGCAGCGTGTGCAAACGAATTCCCTCCGAAGTTGCCAGCCATAATTTGCCTGGCATCAGATACCCCATCCTAGGAGTCAACCCAACTGTAGTCTAGTTCAGTCTAGTTACTACCAGATGGCAATTATGCAAGGTCCTAACCACAGCATTAGAGACAATGTGCAACGGCAGGGCTGAACTTCTGATTACGGACAGCGGATTTTGGAGGGAGCTTTTGACGCGTTGCTCCGCAGGTAGGCTCTTCAGCAGTGTTTTGCATCCGTCTGCACTACGTGTTAATCCTGCAGTACCCGAAGGATCGAAAGTTTCCGCTGTGCCTCCTGGTGCTGAAGAGGGCAACGCGACCTTTGCCAGCATTCTGCAAGGTCGTGATGCCCAAGGAGATGTGTCCAAAAACAGAATGGGGAGGACGTCAGGCCAAGGGGATGCATGCAGCTCCTGCACCCAATGAAACGGTGGGGCTGAGTGTTCTGAAGATTTCCCCTGCACTCCTAGCTGCTCCAAAAGCCTCTTAGCAAGATCTTTGTCTCCTTCACTGCCGTCAGGCCACGGGAAACGATATTTATCCTGACTTGTCTCCAGCGATTTAATTGCAACCGTCTGATTCCCTCCGAATGAATATTTGCAGTGAAGCGAGGCCATCTTCCCAAATATGCTCCGCGGGCCAACGCTGCATTGACTAGCCACTCTACTGATATTCGAAGCTGCAACTGCATGCTGTGGAGATTCCACAAGCGGCGTCAAATCGACGCCTTCGGGCCGCCGCTGAAACTGCTGCTGGCTCTTTTCAGCTTGGTTCGACGGCAGTGGGAACCCGTCAACGGACAAATTGCACGTTCGAGAAGGGTGCGTTAGCAGTTGTCCCTCATAAAAGTGCGAAGATATAAATGCGGCTAGGAGTGGAGGCATTCGGAACTGAAGATTCAGCAGAACCGACTTACACGCGCCGCCTGCAAATCCAGCCGCAGCACATCCGCTGCGCCCCTGGATGATGAAACGCCCAAAAATAAACGAAAAACAAACCAGCTAAGTGCCCAATACTGAAGATCTTTGCTGACCTTTGAGGGCACTAAACAAGGAGCGAGGCGACGCTGATGCTGCCAGAGCTGATGCAGGTGGCAGTTGCCGCTCATCGCCAATCAGCACCACCTTTTCAGCGCCGTTAACCAAAGCCCCAAGGCCTGCAAACTCTGTAAGAGAGAAGCACCGTCAAAAGAGCGTTTATCCAAAACCTAAATAAAAACTTTCGTATATGTGGGGTGATACGCGGGATGCGCCTGGCGTGTGCACGGAGGACCAAGGGGAACGGCGGGAGGCCGAAAATGTCGCTACACGAAAACATCGAACACCACAGCTTGCTTCGCAGCAAAAGCCAGCAAACGCCTGGCCCCAGGCATCCGCAGATAGCATCTTCATTCAAATGAGTGAACTCTGGGCAATGGCAAAAGGTTAGCGGAAGTGAGGCCAAGAAACGCATTAGTCACTAAGGTGTTTGGAAGGAATAGGTAGTCGCAAGAAGAATGGACTAAAGAGGCAAGCTAGAAAAGGCCAAGGAGCCTAAAATCATTCACACGGATACATCAGCAGAGTACGAGAGAGGCCAGCACGAATGAACAAGGGAACTTGCTGAGGATGAGCACGCCTGAAACCACCTAAGGTACTCTGTTCAAAGAGAAGCAGAAGCACGGTGGCTCAAGCAGCTATTAAATTAAGTACGAAATGATTACCGGTAAGCTGCGAGCTTTCATCTACAAGAACCCGACGAGGTTGCAACTTCAGCTTGGCTAGGCGATGGCCCTTTGTCGCACATTACCACAGCAGATACATCCAGACCATGTTTCAAGAGCAGGAAATCCATGGACAGCAACTGAAAATAGTCAGCTTTAGGGACGGGCCAAGGGATTCAAATGAGAAACTCAGCAGAGGCAGCCACAAAACATAGATTGTCCCTACAGCTGCCAAGGGCGGATCCAGCAATAAAAGTGTCAGCAGTAAAACCAGCGAACTTCCGATTTACCTGATATATTGTATCGAGCAGCACAAGTGCCTACGCATCCGCCCCGCAGCATGTGGCAACAACCAATGCGCATCTACAATTCTTGGAAGCAAGTCTGTGCTGAGGCCTCAAGGTGACGAGCTAAAATGGCATTTGGTCTCAACGTGAAGTAAAAGAGTCAAAAGAAAGGGTTCTTGCGTACTCTGTGTGGGGGCGATGATGCCTGGAGCGCTTCCAGTACCGCTTCTTCGTCAGAAAGGCGAATTGTCTGTACACCTGGAGTCGCGAAGCAAGCAAGCAGCAGCAACTACTGAGGCCGAGCTGGATGCACTGCAGCACGTGGGGTGCTATCCTTGCTGTGGAGTATCCAAAGCAACTGCAGCAAAAGCCCTAATGTGCAAATGCGTTGCGGTGTACCCTCCTGGTCAAGCTTGTTCTTGAGAGAGCGAAGTGCTGCGTGCGTCCCTGCAGCAACGAAAATGGGAGCTCTACACGCGCATTGGGCGTCCTCACACCGTGTTCCTGAATGGAACGTACATGCCGACAGCCATTCGCGAACTATAGAGGCAGCAACAGCTGTCTTTCCCGTTCCCGGAGGCCCTGCAAAGGTACAGCAGCACACGCCAACAGGACCAGAAACCAGCTCACCAAAGTCATCAGCCCTTCTGCTGCTGTGTGGAAACGCGTTCCCTTGTGGGTTAACAGTCACCAACCGAGTATGCTACAAATGAATTCCAATAGATCCTTTGGAGCGCTTTTGGCGCTAACTGCATTCCAGAATTGATGAATTTGGTTGGCCTGCCTTCTATAGTCACGATGCGGGTCCCTTGGGTTGTAGCTGCAGAGACGGCTTCACGCTGCCTGGGCGTAAGAAAGCTTAAAGAGGTTTCCGAAGCCATCCCCTGCACTTCTGAGATGTGCGCTGCAGCTGATCCTGATACACCAGAAAGTCCAATCCCAGATAATGACGTGGCTACTTGTGCACCTCCGGCGGAACAGGACGATGCTGGTGAAGGAGGACCTCTGCTAACTTGAACAGATTCATGTGTATCTTGCCCCTCTGTAGCTGTCAAGACTTCCAAAATACGATTTCCACGTGGGTAGGCGGCTGACGGTGCTTTCTCTTCTTCCCTTGCTGATGCTACTGCACGAGTTCCTTCAAGCAACAGCTGCATTGAAGCACTTTCGGCCAATTGTGCAAGCGCCTCTACCTGACGAGCGTGGACCGCTGCAATAAACGATACAGGCATTGCCCAAAAGCGCGCCCCTGGAGAAAGCGAGAAACCTTCACTCCGCAAGTGCTCCCTTTTAGGCTTTGTGGAATTTTGGCGAAATAAAGCAGGTCCCGCTGCATCGGCAGCTGGTGCGTTGATGTCGTCGCACGAGCCACAATCTCCATGCGCTGATTCTGGAAAGGGGTGCACACGGACTTTAATATTCGGCAGTCTGCTGCTGCTACATACGGATGCAATGAAGGCCGGGGACGCCAACGCAAATCTGTTGGCTCTCCAAGATGTTGCCTGATAAGAGCACACACATTTTTCATCCTTACACAGCTGCTGAAGTGGTCAAAACTCCTAGAAAAAGGACACGAACAGCTATAGTCTTACATGCACCGCCAACAATAGCAACAACAAAAATGAAGAGGTCAGTCACGGTTTTACCATCTTACCGTTTCCAGTTGTTTCAGCACATGCTCGAGCTCCTGCTGCTGTTGCACATTACTTATCAATGAAGGAGAATTGTCTACTGATGACTCATTGACAAACGATGTGCCGCAGGTTTGTGCCCTCCAGCATGCTGTTTTTGTTACTGTTGCTTTGATTGCCTCTGATGACGTTTCACAATCGGGACAGTTCATGGGGCTCCGAAGTAATTCATCCGCAGACACGAGGAGGGTGCGGCCACAGACCACGCAGCGGATACGGTACTTCCCCCCTCCATTCTTTAGCAGCTTCTGCAGTGACTGTGGCACGGTCAGCTGTTGCATTTGCTTCAGGCTCTGTCCACCACTTGTGTAGACAGACATCGTCCCAGATACATCTGAGCGTGAAACCATTAAAGCAGAAGCTGACTCTGCTGCGGCAGCTGCTGCTTGCTCCGTAACACAAGAGAAGTCAAATGAGTCACCATGAAGTAACTGAAGCTCTTTTGCCAGCAACGCTGAAACCTGTGTTCACAGTACAACGCCCCTGATAAACACTGGCTACACAACGGCAGGAAGCAGGCAGACAAAAATCACGCGATGCAACAGATCAACACCGGGTTGTGCAAGAATAGCACTTGCCACACGACGAACAGCAGAGGTGAATTCTACAGCGGCAGCATCATCAACAGTTCCCAACGCAACACAACAGACTTCGTCAACGGGCTTCAGAATGAGGAGAGACCCGCTCTCCAGCTGTTGCCAAAAGCTCTTCTGCCGGCTAGGCGGCGCATGCTGGGGCCCATCGATGGCCTTGAATGTCCATCGGGGGGCAGCACAACCAACACGCGGAGGCGCACCTTGCCCCGTGGCCTCAAGGAGGAAGCTGTCGGCACAGTCAAAGTCCCGTAGACTCTGTAGCAGCATCAGCATTAGCAACAGCAATGCACCCATTCATGCACTTGGCCCCGAATCGTGGCTAGCTAGGACTAGGTACCTAGCTCCATCACAAGTATAAGACACTAATGCCTCCGAAACCCTGCAGTGCAAGCGAGCAGAAGTGGAACTGCTGAAGCAGTACACGCGTAATGCCCACCTGCATCAACTGTGCCCCCTTTTCCAGGGCAAGCATAGCCAGTCCGCCCTCCACATACGCCAGACGACGGGCAACATCCTCAGCTGCTACTGAATTCACATAAGAAACCACTGCGCTGTGTCCAGAAGTGCCTGCAGGTCCGGTAGCTGTGCCCAATCCTGCTGCATGCTCTTCTAGTCCCAGCCGGACACGTTGTCTTAAAACGGAGACGGAAGCTTCCGTCGCATGTGGATGAAGGGCCGCAGTCTCCAGCAGACGCAGTAGCTGCCGGAAGCTAACGACAAACTCCTTACGGCCTGCAGCAGTAGCATTGGAGGTTATTACAGCAGCACCAGAAATGTGGGCAGCAACACAGGTAACATGGCGCCATTCGTATCAGTAACATGAATGACAGAAGCCGGCAAACAACCCGTCTTGCATAAGCCCAAACGGTCAGGGGAGATCTCGGCTCTTCAGAAACACAATGCACAGCAGTGAATGCGTACCGGAGGTTCCTATTTTCTTCATATGCTTCTTGCAAATAGGAGGAAACTTCAGCAGCAGTTCTTCTAGCCGCTGCGGATCCGTCTCACATAGCAAAGCCTGCCACCTCTTCCAGATCGACGCAGAAGTTAACGAGCAGCTGCTGCAAGCAGGCACAACTGCCACATCACCGTTGTCCACTGCAGCCGCATCTGGAGTACCGATTGGTGAGGCACTGCTTGGTTTAGGTACATCTACCTGGCGCAGTTGTGAGGCACCACTGGACGCAGCCGTTACTCTAGCGCTTGCCGGCTCTACTCGAGATGGTGCAGTGCAGCCAGAACTGGCCACTAGAGCGCATTTTGTCGTTGTCCTGCTGGAAACAGTTGCCGGCACTCCCTGGGAAGTCACACAACGTGTATGCCCATCTGATGCAGCCGCTAAACTTGAGCGACGTGCTCGTGTAGGGAGAGCAGCAACAGTACTAGGCCCCTGGCCCTGTCGGAACACCTCGTTCTGTCGAGCGCTAGGGCACAGGCGATCCGTATCTACATCAGTGGCTGAGGAAATTACTGCCGCTGCTTCTGAAGCAATTTCCGCTTCCAGCACATGGCAGCACCCAGATAGATTTTTGCAGCTACTGCCAACACGGCGCGCGCCATCGCCATCTCTGTTGTTGCCAGTGCCATTGCTCCGCGTCCTGGATACTCCAATTGTCGCCTCAGAAATGGCTTGCACGCATTGATGCTGTTTCCCCTGCAGCTCCTCTGGATGCACCTGATATTCTCGTTTCTGTTGCTTGTGATGGAATTCCTGCGACCACTTGAGATAAGTATTAACGCGGGCGCTGCGCGCAGGTGAGTTACTACATATGTCTAATTTGAAGCCCTGTATGGTTGAAAGACCTCCGTAAACTACAGGATGACACGGAGATGATCGCGCACGCGCAGTAGCAGCTGTTTCTGTTACTTTCATTTCCTCTGCTGTGCTCCCGTTGATATCTGGGTTTGTCTCTGCGACAATTCCAATGAAAGCTGGTGTGGCAGCTCGCGCCGCCGCTGTGGCTTGCCTGGTGGTAGCTGGCGGATCCGTTTCTGCGAGCGCTGCAGCCGTTAACGATGCTCCCAACCGACACAACCACCGACGGGGAGCTGCATTGTTGAACAATGAATGGTGACCCCCGATAAGGTTGGCGCTGCCGCCGCTGCCAATGCTGACATTGCCTTCCGTAAGCCGACCCCTTATGGGCAACTTCAGAGGAAAATATCCCCCATATATTCTATTAAGAGGCAGCAGGCTGCGGACAGAATTTGGGAGGGCGGAGCAATACCTAACCAATAGTACCTGGGGACAACGGAGATATAACCCCGCAAGAAAATATCTTCCCTCAGAGGGCATTGTCTTCACAGCCGCAGTACATCTGCTGCAGCTGCCGAAGGCCCCTGGGATATGATTCACCGGGATGGAAGTCGGAGCACACGTAATCGGGAAGTGATATGCCATATGCCTCAAGGAGGCGGCCGTTTCTGCTGGTGGGCGTTAAGGCAGCAACTGCCGTTGATGCCACAGCTGTTGCTACCGCAGCTGTTGCTGCTCAAGCTGTTGCTGCTGCAGTTGTTGCTGCTGCAGCTGTTGATGCTGCAGCTGTTGATGCTGCAGCTGTTGATACTGCAGCCGTTGCTGCTCAAGCTGTTGATGCTGCAGCTGTTGATGCTGCAGCTGTTGCTGCTGCCGCTGTTGATGCTGCAGCTGTTGCTGCTGCCGCTGTTGATGCTGCAGCTGTTGCTGCTGCAGCTATTGCTGCTGCAGCTGTTGCTGCTGCAGCGACACTGCATGCAGGCAGAAGCTACTGCGTGCTCCTTGAGCCCCTGTGGAAGGCGTTCCATTATCTCCCGAAAACCCTCATAGCCATGGCAGACGGTCGGAGGCCCCGCATCAGGGTATACGGGGGAGGTTGTGCGGAGTAAGCAAGGGAGCATGCAAGGTCCAGCTCAAGGTTACGGGAAACTCTTAACTGATACAGAGCCCCAGGTATTCACGAAATGAGCAAGTCAACACTTAACGCCTGAGGCAGTGGTTCTGCGCCAGTGAGGGCGCACGGGGGCGAGCGCCTGCTGAATGGAGTTTCTCAGATATATCTTGTCTCACGGCTCAAAAAGGACAACGTAATAGTTGAACGAGTTCAAAAGACAATGAAAGCCCCTCAGTAACTAATTACGACTGATTTTCTTCACTGAAACGGGGGGCGGGCGGTGCCGACTGACGAGAGCGCAGCTGCTCTGTGACTGCGCCCTGTCGGAAGGCTCGAGTCTAGAGAGGGTGTGAATATGGAGGACTTGTAGATGCACATCCTGACAAGGGTTTTCTTCTTTGATTCTATTCTATTTCAAATGAAGACTAATGCTACCCCAAGTTTTCCGCAGCCGCATCCCACCGTTTCCTGGGAAAACATAGAGTCCTTGCCTCGAACAGTGATGACTCATAGAGGAACTTTAGGCACGTGAACGCACATTCATTGCTCTATTTCAGTTTGTGTACATGCGTTTCCTCAACACCTGACTTAAATTTCTTACACCGAAGCATCACGCCTGTACATCGGGGGAAGCGTTAACTAGATACCATTACCATCTGGTGCGTGGCATGCGCGGCCCGTCTCTGGCATCTCTAGGTCTACAAACAGCTTATCTCACTGCAGCAGCAGGCATACTAGTAGAGGCAGGGATCCACTCTAAACCTAAACGCCCTTGCTCGATTAACTAATTTTTGTGTTTACGGCTCTCACCACAGATTGGTTTGAACGGTCAAAACGAACAAACTGTGGTGTGCGGTCCCCGCATTGAGCCTCGGGTAGTTGAATTATATTGTTGGAGCTGTAGAGGATGAAACAAACTTGCATCCATGGTTTCATATGTGTAGAATTAGCTACACGCCGTGAGAGACATGAATGTGAAGTATACCTGAATAGAGTGAGCAGTATATGAAACATTGTAAAACAGCGCACGCTTATATACGTGTGTCGCAGTGCTTGCACAGAGGTCCCTGTACCACCCTTCAGAAACTGCGTTGAGAGTTGCTGTTGGATCTAGGCCTGAACGAACTGAAGGACATTTGGATCTGCCTGCTCTGCATGCTGGTTGGATTTAGATGCTCCTAGTTTGCTGTTCGAAGCTTCAGCTTTCTGTTGTGTAGTGGTTCGCGGCTGCCACTACAGGTAGGGCTGTACTAGCGGCGCCGACGCGGCATAGGTTGCGCCGACGTAGGGTCGGCCTTCCTAATTGCGCGTGTACATCCACACCGATTCGCAGGTTTCTCATCATGGTTAACTCATAGTTGCGGAGTGGGTAGGAGATGTTGTTGGGATTAGCATTTAATTGCAGCTAGTGTCACACCCGTCCTGGTAGCAGTAGGTGAGGAAGACGAACTCAGTAACATGGACACACTCCTGTGAGGTTCAATAAGGTTCAAAGACCAGCAAGATCCATAAGGGGGAAAAATTGTTTCATCCTCACTGGAGACTTAATTGGCATATGCTCTGTAGTTCATCAGGAGTAAGGAACAGATCCTGGCATTTCAGGTCTACAGCACGAGACAGCAGCGTTGCCATTTGCAACTTTGAAAGGGCTGAAAAGGAGAGAGGAAAGTTGTACCCACCTCTGCCTTGTATTCCCACAGGCGCCATTATCTCCGTCAAAGGGGCTTTCAACTCGACCGTCTGTATGAGGTCCGCCACAGAGTATCTCCGGTCAGAAAACCGTAAACGGGAATTGTAGAGTACCTGCGATCTGTTGCCGCCATCTTCTTGGGCAGCTGCAAGGAGGAGGTCTGCTACCGCCGCCAGGCGGCCATTGGCAGGGCCTTCGAGGACTCCATAAAGAAACCTAAGCGCATGCAGGAGGCTCAGCCACTGAGAAGGGTTCTGAAGTGGTTGCCACCGGCAATCTGTAGTGTCGCAACATCTGTGAGAGTTCACTCACAAAATCACGAGGTGAGAATTCGGGTTTCCAGTGAGAGTTCACTATCTGGGAGACACATGGGAGTTCTTTTACTGTATTTGTCTGTTCATGCAAGAATAAATGCAATAAAGTTCTGGTTAAAAGATGCCTGCTTGCCCTCCGTCTGAAATGAGGAATCCTGTCAGGACGTCGCCTCCTGCTTCATATCCATCTACAGCCGTCATCCCTGCGTTACTTTTGTCCTGGAGCAGATGCCCGGCCTTCTGCTTTTCCCACTGCTCAACGTATTTTGCCTCGTAGGCCACTTTGCTCCCCAGCGGGGCTGCGAGAAACAAACGATTAATTCCTTGCTGCGGAATTGGGATGGAAATGCAGATACTGGACGACACTGCTTCGCCCTCCTGAGACATATTCACCCTCAACACCAACAACTCCAAAGAGAAAATTGGGACTTCTGCCACGGATGCGCAGGCTTTTTTATCCGTACAGAGTGCGTTTATGGATGTGCGCGCCACAGCAGGAAGTTCTCCCCGTCTCTAATGCTGGCGTGAGTTCCCTTTGGGTTATTAATTTTCCACAAAAGCTGTACACTTCGCAGTGCAGATCCACCGTTGCTGCCGGTGTAAACGGTATCTGGGCCGTCATGGGACTAAATATACTGGCTGCAGCTAATTCACCCCCTTGCCTGGTTGATCGTGGCTCGATCAGGTGACGTAGAGTAGCTGAAGTGTTGAAATAAGGGCTCTGCCAGCTTGATTTCTATGGAGATTTGAGTGCCGCTACTCATGAAGTCGGGGCCAGTGGTTCTGTATAGTTGCACAGTTTCACTGCCTTCTTCTTTTCGAGCCACATAACCGGCAACAGGCAGAACATCAGTGCAGAAAGATAGATGTGTTGCCCGGCAACTCGCTAGAGCGCAAAGGCAGAATGACGCTACTCCGTGAGGTGGCCGGCACGAGGCGGGCTCTGGCCCTGCCAGGAAGGCGTTTGTAATGTTTGTTGTTGCTTGGTTTGAAGGAGTTTCTGGATTGATCCCCGAATAGCGCTGCGCCTTCGTTGTTACCCGCTGCCCTTTTGCTGGAGTCCCCGTGGAAGTTTTAGGTTGTTTCAGCAGGGGCCGCCCTATTGCCTTGCTTTTGCATTGTCCAGCAGTAACGTCCGGATACAAGCTGGACTGGTCAATTCCTGGTGCATCCCAGGTGTTCAGAAGCTCTATTTCTACGCGGTGCTCTTCAATAAAGTCTTTTAGTTCGTTCTGGTCCTCCACCGAAGGCCCCCAGAAACACAGGAATCCGGCATCCCAATGGACTCTGTTTGTGTCCAGGTATTTTATTGGCCTTCTGGGTTCGGTCTCTAGGACCCTCCGGAACACTTTGGCCCGAGCAAAATATTCAGACGTTCCATCGACACCGTATTTTGTTTCGCTGGAACACTCTCCCCTTACCTTAATCTCGGAAGATGCTCCTTTAATTTCTGATACCGGTGCAGCTGAAGAAGCAAGTGGAGCAGCGGCAGTAGCTGTGCCAGCACTTGCTGTGGCTGCAGCTGGCAACGCAGGGTTTTCGGTGGTGTCCTCTGACGCATCACAGGGTTGGGGCTTCTGGAGGCACTGGGAGGTCAACGGGAGGTAGCGCACATCTTTAATGAGGAACCAAACTGGATTTAAAAGATGCCGCAGCTCACAAGAAAGCAACGATGTGACTGCTTTTACTCCAATGCGCAGCGAAACAACCCCTACAACACAGCTATCACAAGAAGAGACACTGACGCAGTGACAGGTTCTGTGCCGCAATTACTATTGCCACTCTTCTTGAATGGAGAGTCAAGCCTTGAAGCTTGACGGCGTCGTTTTGGGGTTGTTTTACCTGGAGTCGTCGCGAGTGTTTCTTGAACTCTCTGTGGTGGCTGCATGCTTTCACCGTCTCTCAAGAGTAACAGTGCACCAACTGGCATCTCAGCTGTTCTTGAATCGCCCGGTGGAATGGTTGATCGAGGAGGACCTGCCTTCTTTGGTCCTTTGTCTCTTCCATCAGGCTTCGCAGAAGCTTTGTTCTGAGCGTCTTTCCTCTGGGGTCCGTCTTGACTCGAGTCTTGAGTCCTTACAACTGTAAACGTAATCGTTTCATTAGTAAACTGTTCGCAAAAAGTGGCGGGTAGACTGAAAGGTGTGAGGTTAAGAGCGAATTTAACTGCTGCCAGTTGACAGCACTCCTCTGAAGAATTTACCTCCCCCTCCCCCGTCACTTCACAAGGTTGGGAGCAACAACCTGGGCCCTTGCCCCCGTTCTCCTCATCAGAGGACCACGAAGAGAAAACGCCCGTTTCATGGATCTTCCCTAGAAACGTGCAGTATGCCTGTAGAGACCCTAGAGCTGCCTTCTCAGCAGTAACAAAGAACTCCACGGCAAGGCCCGCTGCCTCGTTGTACGGAGCTTCCTTGGCCTCCGCTGAGAGGCGAGGCAAAGACGCTTCAGCAATTGCTGTCTGAGTAGAACCCCCTTGTTGAGTCATCTCTGGTATAGGATCTGCGCTGAGCACGAGCATGCAATGACTGCCTACCAATACGCGGACAAAAATTCGCTCCGTTCCTAACACGCGCGAAGGCTCAAAACAACCACCGTGAGTTTCCTACCAGCTTTGCTCTATGACTAAAACTCAAGCTGCAGCCCTCGTACAATCCGCTTCCTATGCTGGAAGGCATATCAAAGTTCGTAAAATGCTACAGGGCTGTTGGCTGTGTGCGTGTTACGCACCAGAGGTGCAAGGATGGCTGTCCCACCAAGCCCTGGGCGCTGACGTCATTCAAGCTCGCATAAATTGCAAATTCCATTGAAAGTCTTCGATGGGATATTCGTCTACGTTTTAAAGCAAATGGGAAGCAGCACACCCTCTAAAAAACTTGAGGACGAGGAATGTGGCTCGTCCTCTGGACCGTCTTCCCGTTCTCACCATTCATAAGTGTATTTAAAGGACTATATGTGAACTTGAAGCATATTTAAAACAATAGTACTTGTGCTGGTAGAAGTCCACTGAGTAAACCTATAATAGAGGGGCTGCTCCTTGGAACAGGCATGCAGAGCCGGACCACTGCTGGCCCCACCACGCAGGCGCTTCTCAGTTGTGTGCAGCCAGAACCTTCTCGACCCGCTTCAGCTTCGTTTTGCTTCTGGAGATTCAACATTAAGCAAAGTCGTTTCATTGAACAACGCTGTTAGACTAACCTGTAACTGCGTAGTGGTGAGGACTTTGCAGCCCTGTCCCCCTGCGGTTCAACTGGCATCGATGTGCTTGACCCCACACTCGAGAGTCGCAGGAGCTATTTGCATTTTGTCTGGCTTGTGAGGCTATTTTATGTTTGAATCAAGCAGATGGACTATTACGTTCGAGAAGAAAGGGCTCCTGAGTGTAGCCTGTTCGACGTACCCCTAATCGGTGGGTGCTATTAGCAACTGTGTGTCTACGGTCTCGTGGGAGGCCTACAGGTATTTTCCCCACATATAGCTTGTCCCCTTTCTCTACTCCTCTTTCCTTTCTGTGAAGCTGCAGGGGCTGTGTCGGACGCCTTCTGCTGCCAAGGTCCAAAGCGGGACTTCGCAACGGAAGTGGAATTTCGGCTAGCCAACGCTGCGAAGATGTACCCTGCTGGTTATACTGATCCTTCACGCTATGCATATAGAGCTCCCGTGCAATACGGGACTCTTCCTCCCGCCTACTGGGAGTACAGGCCACCCATGACCGTGAACTACCCGCATGAAGCGATGACCGAACCTTTGGGCTATTATTCAAGTCCTGTGCAGCCCTCTCCCCACCCACAGAGGTGGGCGTATTACGAACCTAGGAATTGCAAAAGGCCGAGGCCAGTAGTGCCTCATGCTGACATGGCTTTCCCTGGGCCTTTCAGTGGTACCTGGCAAAGTACACTTGGTGGGGTTCCCCAGCCCCCTATGCAGGCAACAACTGCAGTTCCTTCGCAGTTGGGAATGCCCGTAGAGACATGGGGGCAGCCTCAACTTTCTCCTCGTATTGACGCAGTTGCCCCCAGTGTGTGGCAAACAGTCGAGGTGGTGGGCGTACTACCATTTTCTGGGCAAGAAAAGAATCCTGGGCAGAGTCAAGAAAAGGAGACAGTTACGGGGGCCTCCAATGCGAGCCAAAACGAGCCAAATAACGAATCTCCCGGAGCGGTGAAAGAGGTCAAGGTGGCACAGCGAGCCCCCGCCGCCAAGAGGAAACCAGCAGGTGCCAAGAAGGGCCAGCGAGGCCACGCACAACCCCAGCAGCCAGAAGGAGACGAGGCAGTTCGCGATGACATGGCCCCTGAATTAACGAAAGGATCCGCCTTGGACAAGTACGCATCGGCAAATTCCATTGGCTCCGAACAGCCAGCAGACGAAACAGAGCCCACCGGGCAAGCAGAGAGAGCAAGGGAGCCCCCTGTTCAGGATGAACAACGGGAAGATGCGGTTGCAAACGAAAAGGGAGCTTCATACAAGCTGCAACCCACAGTGGTACAAAATCAGCAGCATAAGGTAGAGGCCTTTTCCATTTGCGACCAGGCAAATGTTCAGCAGAAAGGTGGCGAAGCATCGCTCGAAGGAGCCTTTGCAGCTAAGGAGAAGCAATGCAAGCTTAACAGTGGCATTCAAAGTCAATTTGGAGTGGCAAATGCAAAGGGAGAGAAACCAGAAGCCATTGCGTTTTTTTCTGTAGGGGTGTCTGCCCCTTCAGTTGGCAGTAGCCTGGGACCAATGAGTCCTCTGTCTCAGAAATCGCCAGGTAAGAAACGAGAAAATACAATCCTGACTGGGGTAGAGCAGCTCAGACTCATGTTATCTGCTATTCGTTGGAAATTGACGGGACATGTGCATGCGTCGCGTTTGTAGGATATTTCGGCGACAGCCTTGTTGGGCGGGCAGATGCGTCGGCGGGAGCTACAAGCAGCTGGCCAATTGGGTATGTTCCTCCACCGGACGACAAGTACAAGGAGTTGGTGGTGGGCGGCCAGGTGTATCTGGAAGGAGGGACCTTTTACCTGAGCGAAACTGGAGCTTATCTTCTGGGGCTGAGGGGCTGAATGTGGGCATCACTTCTGAGAGGGATATACAAAAGGAAAGGGGAGAATGTGGTGTGAAAAACTGCGCCTGAAAAGGGGCAAGCAGGCATATACTTATTCGTTTAGTTTCTTCCCCACGAACATTTAGGGGGTTAGTTGGTTTTTACCTTTTGGCAGTTAAATGTTTTACGCAGAGGATGGTACATTTCGGATGATCCGATGCAGTATGTTTTATGTGGTGCAATGTGTGTTTGTTGAATTGATGGGGACCTCGAGAGGGTATATTCGAGGTACGCTAGTTGAGGTGCAACTCTGGGAGCTTCATGACGACTAATTGGTTTCAGCAAATGTCAAGGAGGCTCCTTCATCGATCCCCAGAGGATAATTTGCTGGGAAGATTTGCTGGTGTGTCGCTGAAGATGGGGACTGGCAAAATTGGCGGACTAAGTACCCATTTCGGTGCACACGCCTAGTCTCTTGAGAATGAAGCGATGCCGTTGTTTTCACTTTTGGTATTGTGCGTCGGCAGCACATGCTGTGTAGTATTGTAGATTTTCCGTAGCGCCATCCGGGCATCACAAAAGAGTCAATGCTTTGCACGAACGAACCCGACAGCCAGGTTGTCCCTGTCGAAAACAGTGTAGTACCCCCGTAAGAGGACCTGAAATGTAGATGTCACAGTCGAATTGCATGCATATGTTTTACTTGTTATTCTCACTTGTCCAAAAGTCCATCCTTTCAAACCCTTAGGACAAACGATTTGCATTCAACCGGTAGTTGGTCGCCAGAACACCGAAGCTTACGTCTTCTGCTTCTGACTCATCCGCTGCTATCCCCAGCATGCACTCATGTACACCATCGTCGTTGACGAACTCCAGCACGTAGTCGTCTGGACTAAGTTGTAGTTCAACAATAGTCGGCACTCCGTCTGGCGGTCCTCAAGGGTTTGGCCAGGGGGGGTGTTGAGCGGGGGGATGAAGAACGAAAGACCTAGTGTCTCACTAGTGGGCACTCCTTGGAAATGGAAATTCTGTGGAAGCAGAAACGTTCTTGAAAGTCGTATGCGTATGCCAAAAGTGGAATCAATGGCAATCTACCAGATCTGGAAGCGTGATCTTGTCGTCGCAAGTAGACACGCGCAAGTCCGACAGGTAGTGGTCCATCACTCTCTGTTCCGTCGGAGTTGCTTCCAGTAATACAAATGGGAGCTGGCTTTCGGAATCAGCACAACATACTGTGGGGGCGTATATTAAGTATGTTCCTGTGTCCACTATTGAAGCGCCCCCGGCTGATTATTGGGCATTTATTTTTTTTCAAAGCTAAGCTGCACTGAAGGATCCTACTGCCGTCTCCAACTCTTGGGCGCCCCAAGGCATTCATAGTTCTTGTGGAGTAGGAGGCCAGGCGCCCACGTTTCGCAACGCTTAAGACCTGAACTATAGCAACCCGAGAGTTTTGCGCAAGGTTGTCTACCTAAACTTGTACACCAACGAAGAGGATATAGCATGATAGACCACCTGTCCAGTAGCTGTTGGATGGATCCACTGCTACCCAGCTGTCCGTACGGAATATATGGAGGCTGAAGTCATGAACATTGAGTGCGAAGTCCTTGCCTGAACTCCTCAGCTGGGTTTTCCTTCTTTGACAGGTCCGCGCCTCCAAATGTTAGTGCCCCGCCTGATCGGGCCAGTTGAGCATACGGGAGAAAGCGAGAGGAAGGTGGAACGTCGAGTTACCGTCGGCAGTGAGGTAGTACGCAAACTGGTTCTACGAGAATACGCTGGGTGCCTGTGCACTAGAGGAGAGGAGGAAATTGGCCTACTGCGAGGTTCCTTTTCTTCAGTGCTCCGGTGGTAGCTATGTGGTCAATACTGCCCAAATGTACTTTGGTGTTCAAGGTTGTTTCACAAGCGTGAGTAGCACTCACAAGGGTAGAACTCCACGCTGGTCTATCTCATGGTTTTTGAATCCCAGGCCAACAATTCCATCCTACGAGCGCCTTCACTCAGTTTGGCTATTGCACCCCCGAAACTTGTTACTACCGTACCCATTCTAGGTCCTGGAGGAGTGGTATGTCGATGTGTGTCTGTTGAGGATCGCAAAGGGTACAAGCACACGTGAGTACGTATGTGTGCAGCCAGTTTAGAGCAAGAGAGACGTACCGCGAAGCCAATGTTCGTGTGGGGGACGGAAATGCCATTCCCCAAGTGGACCATTTCAAAAGCTGCGTAAATCGGCTGCATTTGCATTCCATTGCAAGTAATTGATCAGCATTTGCCTCACCATCGTAGCCTTGGAGGGATCCGCTAAGATACTGCACATCCATATGGCTCACGCTGCCATCTCTGTTCAAGCGAATTTCAAACGTTGAGCTTCTCCTGTATTTCCGGTGTCCTCGGCACTGAGAGGATGTGCTACGCAGGCAGGCATACAGGTCAACCATTTCTACAGATAAGCCATTTCCAAGCAAGATTAAAATACGTGAAGTGTGTATGGATGCTATACAGGTTCTGCTTGATGGAGCAAAAGGCTCATCTGGTTCCTACCAGGTCTCGTCAGGAACCCAAAATTCGCATGAGCCGGTGTCAAAGAGAACACGGAATGTCGAGACTGGATCCACTCCGACTCCAATATCCGCAAAATATGTTGCTTAGTTCGCGATTAAGCCATCACTTCTTCAAAGCACACCTTTTCTGGGAATATCGTGATAATGGTACCTAATTTTTTCGAGGCAAGGACCTGGTCGTGCAGGCGGATGTTCGCAAGGCGCGTAACCCTGCTCTGGCCCAACTGCAATAGGCTAAAGTGCCGCCCGTCACGGAAAGCGCGCTTCTGTTGGATGGCCCAAACGTGGTTCCTCTCCAAGTAGGCATCAATTTTATCCAGCCTCACAGAAAACCCACTGTGCTCCACGGGAGCTGCCGATGCAAAAATTATTACCTGGCACAGCGCAACAGCAAGAAACTGCGGGGGCGTCATCATATATTTGTGCATATATAAAATATGCACTACTGGCTATGCGGGATAAACCTTTGTCGGATCAGGACTCGGCTGGCAGGGTTGAAAACGTTGAAAATGGAGCGTCCAGTGATCCCAAGCGTCAAGACACTGCAGATCGTCGACTTAAAAGCCATTTTACGGCAATGGTGCAGCATTTACGGTGATTCCAATTTATTTCGCGTTTTTATACTTTTCTCGTGCTCCTTGAGCTGTACGTGAACGTAGATACGTAGATACGCCAGCATTCACCGAACGCGAAAATGGAACGTCTGGTCTAGCCATAGAAATGAAGTTCTGAATTTCGGAAGCACTGCAAATCTACTCCTAACTTCTTCTTCCCAGCATACTCACAGTAATGGAAGTGGGTACCGTAGATCAGGTAGTCTTGCCGGGGGGAGGGGGCAAAATTCACCTTTTGGAGGACCCTCAAAGCAATCTTCTGGCTGATATGGGAGTAAAACAACACTGTTGAATACTAACTGGTGCAAAAGGCATACATTATATAGGGTTGTTAAGACACTGCTAGGGCTGGGACCGCGCTGCTGTCCAGGAGATCCTGCTTACATCCTAAGCGTGACGAGTCAGGGCTTCGATGGTGACAGGACCAGCTGGAGTGGTCTTCCACGCTGTGCTTAACTGTTTTTCCGTCTACATTTGTAATGTCAAGTATTAGTTTGCGTGTTCGGTGCGTCCTTGTATTTTTGCGGTTTTCCCAGCATGCCCATACTCTGCAGTGGGCGCATACTACCACAAGCAGCAGCTGCAGCAGCGTGGCATCTTCCAGTATTTCTATGGTTTGAGATTGGTAGCTCTCAGACAGCAGTATGCATGTGCAGGGATACCCCACCTCTCTGAAGCGCAGAACGTGAATGCCCACACTTCCCTCTATTCCGCTGCAGCCCAACAGTCCCATGCAGTGCCTACCTTCGCGGATTGCCGCAGACGGAATGAACCATGGCTTTGCAGTCTCGGTATGGGCTGGAGGGGTACCTCCTCGAGCTAAGGGCATCAACAGCGTGGTGGTGACAACCAGGCAACGGGCGTGTACGAACAACACTGATGAGCTTCCAGCAAAGGATGTACATGTTGTGTTTTCTGGGAGCCACGTCTTCAAAGAGTCCCGCAGGTCATCAGCAGCGCAGCCACTGAATGAACCAGCTGATTGCATCCACTCACGCCAAACTCTGGTGGTGTGCGGCGATGCTGGCTCGTGCTCCGTGGAAAGTGGTGATCTCTGGGAGAACCTCTTCTCCACTTTAGTCGAGCTAGAGGACGAGGAGGGAATACTAATCTCTTCTGAGGAAGAGGAGTCATCGGAGGGACAGTCAACGCCGTACCAATTGCTAACAGACGATCGCCCGCCCGCTGCTGCTAGGGTTTTTTCACACAGCGTTGCCGCTGGCCTGGTGGACAAAGTCTCAGATGCAGATGCGTCTGACCTTCTGAAAGCTCTGGGACCCCGTCGAGCAGCTTATGCAAGGCGAGTAAGCGCGGCGCTGTCTACCAGATGCCGGTGGCGGTGTCCGTCTGACCGCCAGAGCTGCGGCAAATGTCAAGCTCCCTGCAACTGCATGCTGGCGACAGGCATCACCTCTCCTTCTTCCGCTTTTTCTCTTGCTTTTTACTCGGAAGCTTTTGGGCTTTTGTTTTTCTGTAGAGACAAACTGGGCCTTGCCTCTTTGCTAGCGGTGGCCCCGAGCAACACCGGCGCAGATGCCAGGCGCCCCAGCTTTATCGTAGCGACGTCTGCAGCGAACATGAGAAGCTATGACCCTCCGAGCAGCCGTGGAGAGGGAGGCAAAGAGCGGGCCATTGAGGTTCCAATAGACGGGGTGTGGCTACTGGATTTATGGGGACTAGCGGCCGCACAGGCGTCAATTGCTGTTGCGTTCAACTATTCTGAATTAACGGAAAGTGCCGAACATTGCGGTGCTTCTCTTGTCAACATGCCCAGTGTCTACTGCGTCTCCTGGGAGCAGCCGAGCATCATCCGGACGACCCACATGTGGTGCCTATGTGCCATTTGCGAGGAAGCCAGAGAACAGTTTTGGAAGCGAATGAACTGTCAGTGCAGCGTCCAGCTTGACGCGCATGAGTGCATTTTACCCCCAGAGATGGACAAGCTTTGGGGAAAACTACACGGGCGCAAGGAGGAATTCGCTGTTGCGCCTTCGGTACTTTCTGCGTTAGGATATATAAGTTGCTGTGGCGTTCAACAGGAGGGGGGTCCGTCCCACCTATCTTCGGCAGCCGTCTTGAAGAGTCTGTTTCGAGAACTTTGGGGCGCAGTCGCGAGGGCCATTCCGGAGGCATTGCAAATGATCAATAACACCTGTGTGCCCTCTGTGAGTTGCACTGCTCCTGCTACGGTTTTTGTAGGGCTTTTATTTTCGGGGGGAGTTGACTCGACATTACTGGCTGGAATGGTACTGCGGGTCGTCGCATCTGCCATGGTGAGTGCAACGACACGGGGACGGAGGTATACGGCACGTGGAATGGTCGGAGTTTATCGGAGTGATGCGCTTGTAAGGGGGTAGAGATAATATGCCGCTATGTTTCAGGCCAAGGCATGCACTGATGCGTCAAACGAAGGAACACATCACACTGCGAGCCCGCACCACGTGGTCGTTGTAGAGCTTGTGTCCGTCGGTTTTTCGGCAGAGGCGCCGGACAGGCTGACCGCATTGCGGAGCTTCCAGGACCTGCTCAGGCTGTTGCACTCCCTAGGTGAACGCTACAAGTCGCAGAGCTGCAGATATGGCGCAAGACTTCCTCCACCAAGCAACAGTTTAGTGCAAATCGGCAGCTGGGCCCTTGAACTAAGGCTAGTGGCAGTTGACGTGGCGAGCAGTGACAGTGCAAGCTGCCGCAGTCAGCTACTGGAGGCCATTTATCCAAAGCGAAGCCACATGGACTTCAATATTGCTGCCCCTCTATATTTCTCTTCAAGGTAACGGCAAGGCCCATTCGTCGAAAACGCACTAGACTTGTTCATCTTCTTGCAGCACCTACACATGCACACGAGTTCTGATTCACTCAGTGTAGCACTTCCAAACCATTCTGATGCCTTGAACGCAGTGGACCGCAGTATGTCATGTGGCTGTTGTAGGGGAATTGGGTATTTGGTGTCTCCGAACTTCGACAAGAGCGACGAATGGCAGAAGCTTCTCCAAGAGGGTTCTCTGTGGAACGAGCTCCTAATCCGTCCTCTTTTTCGCCGACCGCCCAGACACTGCCAGCCGGAAAAGAGCATGCAACGCGCAGGCACCGAAGATTCTGCAGCGCAACAGCAAGCCGCAGATCTAGGGAAGAAACCGGCTGTTTCTGCACATAACAGTAGACAGGACAATGGGGCGAAAAGTGCATGTCGGGTTTGTCGCCGACAGGCGAAGAGTGGCTGTGCTCATGGCACATGCAAACTATGTTGCACAAAGTTGCAAGCTGCTGCAGTGCAGCGAGCATCTCCTTCGCTTTCACATACCCAGGCCTGTGATACAATACACGTGGGGGGGCAGGGTAAACTCAGAATTTCTGACCTGGGCATTGCCGCGCATCCATCGTGCCCGGTACACCGGAAGCCCCGGCTGCTGTACTTGAAGGAAGGTATAGGCGAAGATGGTGGATCAGATGCTTGTGGCGCAGGGCATTCGCGCAAATTCGATGTTGTGTCTCCATTTAAGTCCCTTTCTGTTCTTCCTTGTGGAGTGTCTCTGGCCACCAACGAAGCTAGACGACCCTTCATGGCAATGGCGCTGGATGACCTCCACAAATGGTGCACTTTAGATGAACGCCGTTGGAGCTGTGTTGACAGAGTGACAGGCAAGTTGCACTTTTTAACACAGCAGGACCAGATCTTGTAGTAGACACAGCTGCTGCCTATGGACTGCAGCCAGCCGGTGCCATAGAGGCAACCGGCCCGGTGATATTTTGTGTCATTCGATGGGAATCAGGCACGTATACTGTGCAGAGCACAGTGTTTCTAATTGGAAGCGGCGCGGATGAAATATTTGGTGGCTACGGTCGTCATCGAACAGCGAACTTGACTAAAGGCTGCGAGGCACTTCGGGACGAGCAAATACTGTGAGCGTCACATTTGAAAGTGCAGTAAGGTTACGCAACAGTTGCGCTTTGATCATTCTATGCTACTGAGGTACTGTTGGGTGGTAATGCTTCTAGCGACGCTCCATCTTTGTGGGAGTGTATGCAGGGATCTACGACGTCTCTGGTTCCGCAACATGGGCAGGGACTGCCGCGCACTTTCAGCGTTTGGACGATGGGCACGTGTGCCATTCCTCGATGAGCGTCTCCTGAACTTTGTTTGTCGTTCTGTACCTTTCGAACATATCGTTCAGCCATCAGTAGACGTGCGTGAAGCAGCGGAAGAGGCGATGCAACGCCTGCTTATGGAAGCCAGAGAGCCGACGCCTGTCGACAGCGAGGACGAGTTAAATTGCCCATCGGCGAGTTGGAAACGCACCGACATTTTGGAATTGGGAGAAGAATCAACAATGAATCCAACTGTTACCTCTGCAGCTGGAGGACAGAATAACGACACAAAACTCAAGCTAGGAGAGGGTAGCAGTGGCTTGTGTCTAGGTAACAAGTGGCTCGTCCGGCTATGCGCAGCCTTTTGTGGACTGTATTTTAGCGCCGCAGCCAAGAAGCGAGCCATGCAGTTTGGTTCACGATCTGCTAAAGTTTCAAATAGCGAATACTTCCCTAGCAATCGCAAAGCCCGAGGAGATGCCACTTTAGGAAGCTCTGACGAAACTCCTCATATCTGAAAGCCACGGTGAGGGTTCATCACTGCCAACTGCACCTTTCAAGGCTGACTGGTTGCATCTTTTCAGAAAATCCTGTGTGTCAGTTGCTTTTTGTAGTAATTCATCATCTGTACCTTACAGATGGCATGGCGTCTTGCATATGCACGCGCCGCACACTGTATCACCATAGATTCAACAGTGCACTTAAACACAGTTCCGCGTAGTTGCAAGCAGTATGCAAGCAGTATGAGGAACTATGCAGTGACAAGAACACATGCAGTGTTTAAGTGCGAAGAAACGGGAGCACGCAGAGGGACACAAATATTATATCAGTTACGTTTCAACAATACCATCCCCAGGAATAGCAAATATGCGCAGTTTCCCTTCAACGAGTCAAGTTGCCGACTTCCTAGACTGCCTCCTACAGTATACTGGCGAGATACGGAATCCTCAACCCGGGAAGTACCTTTGGCATCTTTGGCCTTTTTGACAGCACATCTAGCAAGTAATCTGCAATCCATTTGCCGTACGTCGAGGTTGTTCTCCTGTGTCTGCCAGCTTCATAGTTGCCTACAGGTATACACCACTGCATCGGACTCATGTAATAGCTACGGCTTGCAGGTTCTGTAGGTAATCCGTGGCCGATTGGCTCCCGTATGCGAAGTATGTGTGTACGAACCTCACGAAAAGTCCCGTCGAGTGTCCACCACTAGTGCGGACACATCTAAACATTTCTGGCGGTCTACACATCACTGCGTATGCCATTTGAGTGTGTATCTTTACGGCAAGTGGGTCCGTTAGCTATGTGATCAGGGGGCAATCATCAACTGCCAGTGAACTGCAACCTCTTGGTGTTATGCCAATAGTTTTGCCAGGCGTGTGAACTCCGTTCGCCGGGCAAACAGGAGCACTGCATTTGCCTTCAATGAAGGTGCGTTGTTGCACAGTGTCCAGGAATGAGAGCTCTAGGTGGAGGCGCGAATCATTAATGAAGAAACCTGTTAAACCAATGGTACTTCAGTTCACTTGGCCACAATGGACCACGCTAAGTTTCCAGATTCATGAAGAAACTCTTGAACCGTCCCTCCTCCTTCCCCAAAACTGTTTTCGTCTGCAGTAAGCCTCAACTACCCGTTCTGCACCTTCTTATCGATTAGGACTCTTAATAGCTCAGGGATAATCTCTGTGCACCTTTCAAGCGAATATTCGCGTGTTCTATCACAGCATGTGCTTCTTCTCTATGGCGCGAAATTTCCTCCAAGAGCAGAGGGCAAACAACACAACGAGCAGAAGAGCTGCTAGAGCAAGAAGAAACACGCTGGCATGCTTCACTGCGATATCTTTCTCTAGCTGGCTTGACAAATCGGTCAATCGTGACAGGATTGGCGATTCGCCTTCGTGTGGGATGCCTGAATGCACAGAAGTATTAGTGTACTATTAAAGTATTAATGTAAAGGCAAATAGACCCTCATGTGTGTCTTGAGTGAAGACATATGCCGTTGAATATAGTGGTTTTGGTGGGATGGGCCGCCCATTGCAAGCGTGACACTGCTGCTCAGTTTATGGAAGCATAGAAAACCCACTTGATTTGATCTCCACTTGTTTGTGGATGTTGTGCAGTGCAGATGTGTGCTGTTGGGAGTGACGTTTAAAAAGATCCTTAAAACCAGTCAACTCCGACTTCAGCGACTTAACGGCTTCTGGCCCCTCGTCCACCCACAGCTTTCTTAGGTCTTGCCTCAAATCGTTTACTTCGGCACTCAGCGTGCTTATTTGGCTTCCGATTGACGTCAGCATTTGCATTACCGTTGGGTCTCTGAAGCAAGTGCAAAATGCATCGTTACAAAAAAGCATTCAGAGGAAACTGATCCCACCTTCAACGGTGGGCGAGCCTTTCAGGACATGGGAAAGGGCCTGGGTGCAGAGCATACGGATGGGTGTGGCTTGCGGCCAAGTAGGTGCCTGCATGCGGATGTCCTGGATAAACCCCATATTGTTCAGCATGCGCTGCGTGAGCATGAGCGTCAGTTGCTGCCTGGCTTCCATCTGTCGGGTGGATTGCCTGTGGCGAGCCGGGGTTATTGTGCTGAGGAGGAAGGGGATCTAGGCTCCACATTTTCACAAAGTGTAGTACAACCTGGTCTCCTGCAGGGTGATGCCCAGGTTGGGTTTGGACTGAACCTGGCTTATTGTGACCTGTAAAACCGATGAAGCCATGGGCATGCAAATGAACATGCTCCAGCGAACATGCAGTCACCCACGCCGAGGAAACAGACTCGCGGATTTGAGCTACTACACCTTGGTTCCCAACTACGACACGGAAAAGGACCGGCTGAAGAACAGAAAATCACAAAAACGTTGGGAAGTCGCAACCGAGCCTGAGCTTCCCTCACTGTGCGCAATCAACCCCGTTGACCCTCGAACCAAATTAAATTTAAATGCATTCTGTGACACTAAGAAACAGCAAAGCCCTGGGAATATCTAACGTACTGTGGGCTTATTCCTATATTGGTAGAAGAAGGCAGAAGAAGCGGGGATTTCTTTGGAAAAGTCCCTGCTGTCGTCCGTGTTGTGAACACATGAAATTGACGGGTTGATGCTTCCTGTTTGATCGACTGCTTTAAAGATGACGCCAAAACCCTTGGGATTACTTTTGTACCCTACAAGGCTCCAGCTAGCCTGTTCCTCCGGTGTTCTCGGGTAAACGCTTGCGTACGGTTCGTACACATACCAGAACGCAAAACCGTCCGGCTGGCCGTCGCTACTGGCCACACCTCCAGGAGAGCCGTGAACTAGTGGATCCCTGCCGAACACTCCGAACCCAAACTGCACCTCAAAATGGACCGCAGGGACAGCAGTTCGCTGCCAAAATTGACCGGTTCTGTTGGCATCTGGTGGCATTAAGACAATATGGTCTTCCGACGGAACAGTGGACATGGCAACGTCCCAGTAGCCTGAATGTAATCATTGTAAAAAAATCTTGAATACGCACATTAAAATTTATGCGGACACGACAAGAGCAAGCAGATAGACAATCGCTTATATCACTAGCATTACCCGCACACTCAGGCAAGCTTTGCGTCTCAGTAGTACACTCACCAAGGTTTTCCTGCGTTAGAGGGGGCTTCCAGGAATGGGTAATCAACTCAGTTGTGCCACTAGACTGTTCCCAGAGGTCATATGTGTTGGGGATTGCGCCCATGGTAACGCTGTCATGGGTGTGAGGTGAGGGTGAGTGGTCGTGTGCCCCGTAACTGTGTGAACTGTGCACAGGTTGGGGAGGCGGAGCGGGAGAATGGTCATGCGGAGGGTGGTGATAGCCATAAGTTGCAGTGTCGGCGGGAGGAACTGGGGAGCCTTGTGCTAAGCCTGGTTGCGCGCTGTGGTGGCCAGGAACATCCTGCCCTCTTGTGTTCAGAGGCAACAAAGCTGCTGCCGCTGCGTAGGCACAGAATGCCCTTTGGAAGTATCTCGACATTTCGGATGAAAATGCAGAAACTTTGGCACGGTGGTGCTCAGAACAGTGTGGGAGCCACAAGGGCTCAGACCAACCTTCCTGAGCTTACAAGCCTCACTTCCCACTTTATTGTTGCTTGTTTATGAGTCGTTTCCTACGGAGAGTAGGGTTTCGTATTATCCAGGTAGTAGATGGGAACGCGGTGTCCTGCACCACTGGTGCGAGGATTCAGCAGTGCCTTGAGTTCAGCTGAGACACCTGCGGGATACTTCGGAAGAAGGTACACCGTGACTAGAAAAGACCTAATAGGACCCTCAATAAACTACCATCGGTAATTTCAAGGCACAAGCTCTCTGGCGTTGGGTCACTGCTCGAAATAAACAAACCTGCAGTAACCTGAGAAAAACAGCGAACAGAGTGGGGGAGTAAGTAGCCTTCTTCCACTCTCAGAAATCAAAACCTTATTTTTAATATGATGCGACTATTCAAGTTGTTCTGTGTTGGGCCCGTCCATCCCAACACACTCCGCCGCCAGGCACGTCTCAGGTCTGCTAGGAGCGCGACTCCCCGGCAGCTACCTAGCTGAGTTGCGGGCTCCTATAGAGAAACCTGAGCCTATAGAAGCACGCATGAAGCCTGAAATGCCTTTATAAAAATTATATGCATTAGGAATTGTGCTCTAAATTGCAAGCTTTCTCGATACTCAAGATATATCCACTCACATGAGCGTACGTGCTTGGAGCAATGGGGTTTTGAAGCGTTCCTTGCACCACAGCGAGTTGATTCGGGCTTCTGAAGGCAGCGATGAGCCCTTTTGCTAATAATGTACCATACGAGCACTACGTAATGATGGAACAACCATTTTAAACATCACCCAGCCCGTGTGAACTCAGCTTTCACTCCATGGAAAGCGTTGCATAGTTTCCTCGGCTGGGCTGAGATGAATTTAAATTTGAAGTTAACAAAGTCTTAGTTGCTGTAGAAGTGGTTCATGCGTACTTGATGGCTAAAATGCCTGCAGAATTCGTTCATCTGATGCCACTCGTGACTTGACTCCGTACTGCTTGTCAGGAGAGTTCTTGATCCTACTCGAGGACCATCGTGAGCTGCAGTGGAGCCATTAGCGGAGGGGGGGAATCACGAGATTCATTTGGCATCCACCTATGTTTTCAGTTGTCCTTGCTCCAGCGCCATGGATGCAAAGGTCTGGGGGTGGTGATGAGAGGGCGCACACTGAGCAACAACTCCAGCTAGGAACACTCGTTTTCGATCATACAAAAGCTCCCTTTTCGTGCATCAACTAGCTCTGCAAAGAATTACTAATCACTTACCTAGCTTTCAGTAGCCGGCTCGCACGCAGTGCACTGCAAGGAAACGTGAATTCGGGTCAAAGTTGATAGGGTCAGTGCTTAGGGAGCCTGTGTAAGCTTCCACTCTTTCCCAGTCGCCGAATATGATTTTTCCACATAGTCTAAATGCTAGATGCTACAAAGCAGAATAAACCCTGATATTCATGTTCATTCACTGCTTCTTTCATGTAAATCCTCACTCGCCTGAAGGTGATATAGATTTAAGCCTTACGACGACCAGACACTGGGGAGGAGGAAGGCGAAGATAACAGCAAGCCTGTCCTGGTTCTTCTCCGCTTCCAGCTTAGGCGAGGTGGTCTGCCAGCTCGTCTACTCAGCATGCTGCCGTAACGTAAGAATGGGATGGGACTCGCACGTAAGTCCGTGTACGTGCCTCAAAAGCCTGTGGGAGGACGTGTAGCTGTTTGGGTAGGCGGACGCTGGGAGTAAATGCAGGAAAACAGGTGTGGCGTAGACAAAGTAGCCCGTTGAGTACTAGTTAGCTGAGGAATACTTTTATGTTTAACCATCGTCTACGGTGTGGTCATATGCGTATCTGCCAACCAGCACCACGCACGTGGCCTTCTGTTCCGAGGGTGCCTGGAGGTTGAAGGGTAAGTCAGCTGCTTTTCGAGAACAACTAAGCAATTTGACTTGACTGTTGCTTACGACCGTCCTGTGCTAGTTTATCGGGCTCATGTTACATGCACGCCGTACAGATATCCCACAGAGTGCTCGTCAATAATTCGTCAATAATTAATGTTGCTTTTTCTTCTGCTAGAATCATGACGATGCGCCTCTTGCCCAGCTGTATCCATCTATGGCGTTCGGCCCATTTCCTCATCTTACACCCAACCCCTTCATTGTGAGATTTGTGAGATCTACACTTTACGAATAGCTGTTCCAGCTAAGCTTAGTTCCCCGCCCTCTATTCCTGGTCTTTCGTACATAAGTGCTGCGAGATGCTTAACGTTATCTCTGAAGCTCGTCTAACTACCTCGTGGTGTCAAATATAGATACTCCCTGCCTGGCCACCAACAACCTCTCTCTTTCCGGTCATGGTTTAAAGCTACATGTCTCCTATGGCTCTCGGCTATATATGTACGTGTTGTATATCCGCATAGACTTACGACAAAACTTCGATGGAGCGCAAGTACTCTAAAAAAAACTCCCTGTCAAAATGAAAGTGGCTCCCTCCCTTCGCATGGCACGCAGGCCTTCGCAGTGCTCCTCATTGAGCTATCTCGCGAACCTCTATCCCTCCAAAGTCGTTCCATGCAGAAACTGCAAGGGAAAATTTACGCGGTCGGCACAGCCGCCGCAGAGGCCGTACCACGAAGGGGTTTGCGATAGCACTCCGTCTATTGATACACTTGTGGGCAGAACTAAGCTGCAAGGGGCAGTCACACCACCAGCTGGTACAGCTACGCCTTTCCGCGATTCCAAGCAAGCCACAAACGACGGATAGAAGACAACCATGCGTTTGCCTTCTGCAGCTTGCTCCTCAGGTACCTACGTACGGCTTACACTGCCTCCAGAGCCGGATAGCAACTGCAACTGTACATAAAATCGAAGCTATATTGGAAGCTGCAAGTCCCGAGATCCCCCGCACTTGAATGCCTTCCGCAGGACTTGCCATGCGGCTTGCCCCATGAACTTGAGCATGTGGGAACCGCCTGGGATGTATGACACCAAGAAAGAGGCCAGCCCACATAACTGCAGGACCGAAAACACGAGGGTGAGCACATATGACTTCGCCACTAAGGTGGCATATAGCGTTAGAAATAGAGACGAGAAGTAAACCGCTGTGAACGGCAGCCTGAAAATAAACGCAGCAAACATATCCACCACAATGTGGAGATCGCCCTTTTCATGTTCACGCTCAGACGCACTCCGTGCAGTTCTATATAAGGAAGTTAGCTAACTGCTAGAGTGCATAGGTGTCACAATCTCCCTGCTTGTACGACAACTAGGCAAAGAATTCAGCAAGCTTGTACGCCGCCAATACTAACCGTGTGGGCTCAACTAGGTGTCGAAATAAAGCAACTACACCACGTAAGAGTGCCAAGGCCGAAAGAAAGCAAAGAGAGCCCATCGTGAAGAGCAGAGCAAACTTTGAGGGGGCGAAGACGAGGAGAGGGAGGGTAAGGAAGGCCAGGAACATAAACAACACGCCGACGGCCGCCACGACTCCGAACATCAGCATATTCTGCGAAGACAGGGGGTTGTCAGCAATGGTGGCTCGAGTTGCATTGACAACTGAACTGGCGCCATCCAGAACCCGAGATGCTCCATCTTTTACTGCAGATAGGCCGGATTGTAGGAGGCCGTTAGGCTCTTGTGAGCGCGGCGGAGCCTTCATAGATCCGCTTGGAATCCTCCCCGGGATTCCCCAGAGTCCACCATCGGTGGGCACTTCGTTGGATGAAGCTCCTACAGCTTTTGTGCTCAAGATGTTGCCGAGGAACCCTGGCACGGCAGGCTTTCCACCTGCGGAAGGGCTACGTAATGGGGTTCCATCTAGTGATACCATTGCATAGCCCTTCTTCTCCTGCTGTTGCGTGCCTCCATAGAATGAAAGGCTGTTCGCAAAGTCTCCAAAACTCTGCTGAGAACCCATCATCTTCCCTGACTGGCCAACTGCGCCAAGGGTGAGCACCTATGATGAGAAGCTAGTAGGATTAAACGTTCACAAATCTAATATATTTAAGACAGTTAAATCACAACAGGCGAGTGTTCCAAGGCAGAGAGCCCGTTGGGCGATCGTGCACACGACACTTCCAAACGCCGCATGGAGTCGCCCTTGTCTATGCTGACTGACCTGCAAACGCCAGCGTTGCACGAAGAAAGACAGATAACACAGTTGTGGCAGTCCTGATAGGAAAAGAAAAACTCCTAACAGACACGGGGCCTCCTAACATCTTTAACGTGCTTGATGGTATCCAATCTGCAGTGAAGGCTGGCTGGTGCTGAGCTGGCGTGACAAGGCGCGGTAACATTGAGTACCTTTCTGTTGCATGTTGCCCTTACCATGGCATCACGAAGCAGGAAGCAGGTGAATTATGGATTGTATTTTATTTTGTACGCCTATAATATCCAAAAGGCATTACGAGACGCTGCATCTCACGTTCTCGTTGACGCTACGCTGCGGTGGTCTGAGGTGCTAAGGTAACATCCACGAGACTTTGCTTGATACGATAGTGCGATGAAAATGTAAAGCATATATTACTGACAAAGACCGCTGCTTGAAATCCTTCACTTTGTTGGAGCGTTGGATTCCTCGCCTTCTTCACGACTTCCGCCATCCCTGGCCGTTTCGCAGCAACTGTTGGAAGACTACGCAAGCTTAAGGACATCCAGAGCACACATGGGTCCTTGCAGTTATTTTCTTCTTATGGACACTTTGGATGTATATAGATCCGTTTTGGTTGCTTCCCCATAGTGTCTGATCCTTATCTACGTGACTCAGAGAAATCTTACGGTCAACGAATTCTCAGTTCATGCTCGCAGTTTTTTCTTGTTAGCTCATAGAGAGAATAGCTAACAAGGCCCTGAACCTGCCTTCGATCATTGCCCATTTTCCGAGTTATCAGTGCCACATGGCAGCTGTATAAGGAAACGGAGCCTACTCCTAAGCGAATGTACTGCTTCCTCGAAGTCAATTTCCACTTTATAGGAGGCGCTCCAATCCTTGGTGCAATTCTGGGTCGGAAGTTCTGAACGCATCCATTAACTCTGTGGGATGCGCAGTGACTTGTGCTGCAGGGTTCTCGCTGCTCGCAATACCTCACAAAATATAGTCGTGTTCTTCACAGCTAATCTCTCGACGTTCTGTTGGGCTTGAGCAATGACCACATTTTCAGCTAGTAGGAGAGGGATGCTGCTACTGTATATCGGTGCGTGCGCAGTTCAGGAGGTGTGCTCAAGTTTATGCCCAGACAAAAGGGCCTGGCATGTTAATTGTTTACTTTTCGCCGGCTTCAGAGTGGTTACTTTAATTTCTCATTAAACATAGGTGGCTTTGAAATGACACTACAAAGTTTTGGTGGGAAACTCCGGCTCATGTGAAGACTCTGCCAATCAGCATGGGCGGCAGTCATCGAATCAACGTTACGCTTCATCTGGCTCTCCTGGTTCAACTACACCCAACAGGAGGAGCTGGTAGGTGTGAACTTTAAAGGCAAGGCGACAATGAGCTACCGGTGCAAGGTGTTAACGTAAAGTTGCTCAGTCGTTTCTTCGACTCTCCAAGATGGCCATTTCATCTAGTGCATTCAGTTTTTCGTAGCCTATGGGAAAAATATAGTCCGATGGAATGCCCATGGCCCAGTAGACAACAGTAGACTAGCAGTTGCCTCACTTGCGCTTCTATTGCACAAAGATATTTAAAGCACTAACAGAACTGCATGCGTAATGAAAAAGCATGGGCAAGTGACACGGCTTTAAGCGTTCCCAACCTTAGTTCGTCAGTTCAGAATAGTCTCAAGAGTTCACGAAAAACGGGCCTAGGGACTACAGCAAAGACTACAGCTTTCAATGTATGGGAGCTGGGGTCCATGAACTGGGGAAGGTGCTATCATTGGTCTTGTTTGCAAACCTCTGCCGAGGATCCCACGTTTGCAAGCTCTGGGCTCATTAGGCCTATTTAGTGACATAGGGGATGTACCTGCGATTCCGAAACATCGGGCAAAAAAACCCTTTACTCAAGTAGCCCGGAGTGACTCAGATGTATCTTGCACACAGTGCTTCCGTAAGACTGAATCCTTACAAATGAAATTACCAACAGATAAGTTTCAGAGCCATCCAGAATTTCGCGTTTACTACCTGCGTGACTGTGTAGTCCAAATTCCCAGCTGTATCGTTCCACCTAAAATCTCGGAAGCCTGAATGCCGTGGATGAGCTCTTATCATCCTGCAGTGCGTCAACCATCCACTCCAGATAGAGCAGGCAGCTCTTCTTCAGTCTTCTCGTCTTTCTGATGAGGCTATCTCCTACAGTACGGCATACATAGTCGCAAGGATTGCCTTCGCCTACATCATGGTAACCCCAACAATTAGTTTTCCCTTCACCTCATGCGGGCTCCGAAGCGATTCTTAGCTACTCAAGGAGTATCACCCGGGAAAGCAGAATGTTCTCCCAGATGAAATCGCTGTGTGCTGTGTAATTGAATGCCAAATTACTATGAAAAAATTATACCAAATACTCGTAGAGAGATATAGGACTAGGCGATCACAAGAACTGAGAAACATCAAAACATTTATTTGGGACGGCCACTGCAGCAGCCAATTCTTCCACTTAAGTACCTGCGTCCTTCAACCAGCGGCATTTGAATTGTTCTCTGCAAATGAGCGATTGCTAGTAGTGCCTGCACAGTCGCAAATCAGCGAGCACCACAAGTGGCCGCTGTTGGTACAGTGGCATGTTTCAATTATACGGCTGCGAACATATGGCATCAAAAAGCAGACCATCGTTTCAGCAAGGCTCCAACAAGCATGCACCAGCTAGCAGGTAACACGCGGAACCCACCTGCGCAGGTGCCATCATATGCAAACTGGGCACCGGCGCAATTAAGAGAGCATCTGCTGGGGTGAGTATTGCCCTGAGTGTCGCAGGCAGGCTTAAACTCGCGAATGCAAGCACAACCTGAGGAAACAATAAAGCATGCAGACCACAGAATTGTAGGGCAAATGAGCGCTTATGTTTTTTATCTTGACATTAGTTCGAACCATTCTTATCACAGATAGCACTAAGCTTGGTTGAAACTTGCCCCTCACCGTCTGTAGCCCCACAAGCACCTTCATGAGCAAGAGTTGCACCTTGACACCTCATTTTACAGGCATTTGAATGCGTTTGGCCCAGGGTGTCGCATACAGGGCTGTACACTTCTGGGCAGACGCATCCTGCGGAATCAACAGTTGAACTTTGAACCTCACCTATAAAAATGTAGCCTTTAGAGGGCTTTCACTCTGGAAATACTAAACGTGAGCAGCACAGAGAAAATCTCACCACCACGGGTACATTGTACGACTGTTGGCTAAAACCTGGCGGAACGTTCAAACCAAACGCTTAAAGCAACAGGGCAAAGCTGGTTGAAAAGCGCATGAGCAGCTGAAGAACATTTGCTGCATGGTGTAGCGGAAGGGTAGATTTTGCAAAAGGACATTACCTGAACTGTTTCCGCAAACGCCTTCATACGCAAGACGTTTACCCTGGCAGCGCAACTTGCAGATGTTACTATGTGTTATGTTCTCCGTATCGCAGACTGGGCGATACAGTTCTGCGCAAACGCAGTCTGCATGATCAACAACCACAGGGTGGCACAAGCAGGCATCAAACGCAAAGATAAGTGGCTTCTAACGAGCAAAATGTGAGTTTACGAGCATATAACAACGTTTAAGCAGATCAAGCACGGGACCAGCTAGAGCGCATTAACTCTCGTAAAGATCGCTAAACATCCACAGTACGAAGTACCGGAGTTGTGCGCTGGCAATATCAGGGTCACCTGAAGTATTCCTGCAAACACCGTCGTATGCGTATCTTTTACCATTGCACCGTAGGTGGCAAGCACTGTTGTGTGTTGTATTCTCGGTATCACATACTGGACTATACAGCTCCGGACAAAAACAGCCTGCACACTCAACAGCCACTGCCAATATGACAATCTTGCCTAGACATGTGGTCATGTCTAGTGGATACGTCCACATATGAATGCTTCTGGACAATTGAAAAACCATAGGAAGGACAGGAAAGGTATTCTAGTGAGGGGAATGTTCCTTACCGGCGGGGTTACTACACCTGCCATCGTAGGCAAACCTCTTGTTTTGGCAAAGCATGTAGCACCTGTTCAGGTGCGTGCTGCCTTCAGTGTCACACACAGGGTTCCGGTGATTAGGGCAACGACACGCTGAACAGGAAACGAGAATGCAATAGATATGCCCTGTTTTCCCTGGCTAACTGCGCGACCATTGCCTCGGGAATATTTGCCAGCGTTCGCAACGATGGGAGCAGCGGTTTCCACTACAGAAAACTACAAAGACCTCCGTAGGAAAGAGAATCTTCCTTGTGTACATGGTACAATGCGTTTCTTGTTCATGCACGTGCACGCCGCACAGTAGCACGAGGGATACCAGATGCTTACGTGTGAGGTTGATTGCCAGCGGTTGGGGCAAAACTGGTACACGCACGTGATCCTTGCTTGTGCGGAACTTACCAAGGGAATTTCCTCACACAGCATCACAGCCTTACATGTGGGAGCTTTACCAAAACATGGGTGACTCGTGTACCTAATAATGAATAATGCTCGAAATTAGTGGTACATTTGATTTGCAGGTGACACGCAGGGTTGTGCAATGTAAGACCAGAACATCTCCCTGCAATCTTTTGTGGATGAGTGCACTGGCGAGTAGCCGTCAACTCCAATCAATTCAACATGCCGATTGGGCTCGGCGTAGTGATAAAACATTTGTTTTAAGCTTATGTATGAATACATTAAGCAAGTACGAACACGTGAACCACAACGGGAAGGAGAGGCACCCAAGATTAGAGAAAGTACTTTACAGTGTGTGCTCCTTTTTGGTCTTCCGAGTCCTGTACTAACCTGTGCCACCTGGGTGTACGGGTCGTCTTGGAGGGCAAGCACCTTGCTGAACAACTCGGACTCGTTCCCGCCGGGCTATGCAGAAGTTTCTGTACGTTCTTCCGTTAGAACCACACACAGGCCGGTAAATCGAAGGGCACGGACGACCTGCGGATGCATTCAGCATATGACACAAGCAATTAAGAGCAGAGTAACCATAAACCTTCGGGCCTAAGCAGTAAAATCCCACAACTTTAAAAGTAACAAGCTGTCAGCTTGCAGTGCCACAGGAGGCGAATGAAAACCGAGTCCAGCAATCGCATTTAAGAGAGGGTTTAGAAGGCAGGGTTGCCAACCTGTTAACCAAGAAGACCGTGCGCAAGGTCCTACGTGGTTGAATGCAACCCCGGCGCAGCCCAAATAGAAACGGTTTCTGTAAGTCTTGAAGGCCCCCCTCACACGGCACTTCCCCCCGGAGAACAGCCACAGTCTGAGGGCAAAATGTTACTTGGCTACTACATGGTAAGGCACTGTCAATGTAAGCCTGGAGTGAAGGACTGAGATATTCAACAATTAATCATACCCCTTGAGGCCGAAGCTGCCGCCGCCAGTGCTGCATCCAACAGAGCGAGAAGAAACGGAAGCTGGAGAAGACAAAACATGTTTGCAGCTGTAATATCAGGAAGTTAAGCCAGGCAAAGGCAGTTGTAGGCTTCTTTGCGTTATATGGGAGAAAAGAGCTTGCGATATGCAAGCTAGTCGAACGGAAGAACCACCGGTCAGGGCACACAGTCAGAGACTGGCATTTATCTGAATGATGCTTCCAGATCAGAAGTTATTTCAGTAGCTTCCAGTACAGTATTGTGTGTTTTCGCACCCCCAAAATGCGTTGATGCGAAACCAGATTGGACTCACTGCACTGCTCCGATACCTGCTTCGCAGCTCTAAGACCCGCAAGAAACTGGCAGTGTTTTTTAAACACCGGCGGACAGAGCGAAGACAGAATGTTTACGCAGAACGCAGATCTTATTTAACATGATCATTTCTTCAATTTAATTGAGCGTTTCACTTGCCCTGGACGATTCGGCGGTAGAGCCGTACTACCGAAAAGCAGTCAAGTGACCCTCACAAGAGTTTCGTAGCGAACGGGCTCCTTCCTTCACCAATGAGCATTTAAATACCGAAAAGTCAAAACGAAGGCAGTCTTTAGACAAACTAGGTGCTTCAAGCCCACGGTCCATACCCCATGAGTGTCGAGGCAAAACAGCACTCGTACGCCATTCAAACTACCCCTCATACTGTCTCCCGCTGTTGTCTCCCGTGGAGACAAGCGATTGATCAAGCTACAGCTCTTCAAATGGCCAGATTTACGATAGAAAGTGTACAATCCTGCTCACTCTCTATGCCACTATTCACCAGCTACGATTCACATGTGCATTCCTCTGTCGAGGCCACTATTCTCGTGCTACGATACACAGGTGCAGCCGTACACTCTATGGATACACGCCGCACCGATGTTTGCAGTCCCTGTGTTGCTGAGGGTTTACACACTCTACAGGAAGTCATCCATTCCATCCCCTCAAAAGTGCTCTATACTAGCTAGCTACTACTCAAAGCAGCATTCGAATACGATTTTTTTCGGGCCGCTAGATTGGGTCCTGTCCGTGCTCATGAGAGCTAACACAAGAATATTCCGCATGCAACCCTACGAAAAAAAAAACACTTCATGTGAGCGTTCCAGATAGCTCCTTTGATCAAATACCGCTCGCCAGCAGTCTGCCTAACCACCTACGGAGTTGGCCTTTGTACGGCCACCAGGTAATGTCCGCAGGTATAGTCAGTCATGCTGCGCAAATGCTACGCATGAGCTTGTTGCTGCTTTTCTTCTAGCTGCTTTTGCTGTCCGTGTGGATGTTGTTGTGATCCAGCATCGCTGAGCAGCTCCTGGAGATGCTTTTTTACAGATGCCAAGCGGCCGTAGAGTTGCTGCATGCACCACGCGTCTGAATACCAATAACTTCGTCACCGGCAAATGAAAGATGAAACGGTTCACTTTCGAGAAGCTTACATATAGTGATAGGCAAACGGGGGTCAATCAAAAATTCGTGTTTCTTCCATGAACAATTCAGGCACCATATAGTCCCAGCATCACGTTACATTTGCAGCACGCAGGGGCTACCAAGGAAGCCAGCGTGTTTTCAACAGCCTGCATTGAATAGCTGAAGGCGCACCTGAAGAAAAAGATGTTTGGCGCGTTCCCGTAAGACTTCCACCCGCTTTTCTTCAGTCCTACTCCTCACCGCTTTCCTCTCCGACTCGTGCAGTCTAGTGAAGGATGCAATGCGGGCATTGAGTTGCAACAATTCAGCGCTTTTCTCGCCTGTCCAGCGTTGCAACCACACATTTGACACATTCCATGGGCTCTTTCGAATTAGGCCGAGCGGCGATCTCCATGCCTAGTGCAGCTACTGCTGTTGCAACCATGGTAATGAGCCAGCAGCTGCCGTTGTAGGCAACGAACACATATCCACAACGTGGCATGCAGCCTGTCTGTTTGGACCTCACCAATTGCTTTGGCGAGTTCCTTCTGACGGTTGGTATAGCCAGTCGTCAGCACCTTGTATTTTTTCTCTAGCTTCTTGGTTCGCTGGACAGCTGCAGCCAGACCAGTTTTCAACGTTTCAACTTGGTGTGCATACACTTGCAGTCGTTCACTCGGGCTCAAGGTAGACGAAGAGACGTACCTGCACAAACCAGCCAATAAATTGCTGCTGTAGCATCGGCACCAAGAGTGGGGGGTACGATCAACCTTTCGCAGCATCTTCGATTCACCACCACGCGTCACTTTATCACTCGCGCATAAATGGGTGCAAGCACGGTTGTCGCAAGCCTAGCGTCTTCGTGACACTGTGCAACTTGCTGTCGTCTAAAGAGACACACGCTACCTAGCATGCGTGCGCTTCATTCTCACGATTTGGAGGCTGGATTGAAGACCAGTTGCGTCTCTAGTGTGTAGACAAGCTTGTCCAGCCTCGGGTAGTTTTCGTCCAAGCCCCAAGAGGCCAACTCCGTTTCCACAAGTTCTCTAGCCGCCTGCCCGTACACATGCAACTGCATAACCTTGGTGGCACTTTTGGTGTTTGTCTTCTTCATACTGCACCCCAAAGCGAGGGCATACCACACCATGACGATACTACTGTCGAATTTCTGCAAGGTGCAACACTGAGCCGATCTTGAATACCTGCATTTCTTCCAAGCTGCACGATTCGAGCCCTGCAGCTGGCGGAGGCGGCTGCAGATAAAGGGCCACAATGCACTTCAAGCTGTAGTTTCGCCACAATAAAACAGGGAACGAAAGCGAAGCAGGCGAAAAGGGTGAAGGGATGCCAAACAGAACCGAAGGTAAAAATTGCTGGAAGCAGCACCGGAATCCGCAGGCATGAGAACTCACGTTGACTCCTCGAAATGGATGCTCGTAGCAGTCGTGTTGAACGAGCAAACTCTGCAGAGCAAACGCAAAGAAAAGTTCCACCAGTGTCCCGAAACAGGACATCCCCCAGCACAAAACGATCTACAGGATCAATGCAGGAAGGCGAGAAACCTTCGCCCCTAGGAACGTTATTCCGTTTATAGATAGATACGAAGAATCCTCCATGGTAAGCAGAAGGGCATAAGCATAACACCAGCTCAGTAATTCGCCAATTGCGGGCGTGTCGAGTTGGTTGCTGGTGAAAGTAACGACTGAAATGACTGGCCAACGGCATCAGCACAAAACGGTCCCTTATTTAAGCGAACAAACGCCTTTTCTTCAAAATATCAAATCCAGTCTGCCCACCATAACGTTTTCAGTAAGAGAGGCGGCCTCAGAAATTGCGGCAACCGCCGCATCCTTCTCATCCTCCGTAATGATCGTATCGTCATCCTGTTGCAGTTGCTGCTGGACAGCCGCAGCAACTGCAGTCGCAGGGTCGATAGATGCGCTTAACGGTTTAGACGGAGGAAGGATGGGCCTAGGAAGCTGCTGCTGCATCACTTGGGTCTGCTCCAGGAAACGCCGTCGCTCTGCCTCAGCTGCGCGTTGGGCCCTGCGCTTTTCCACCTCCTCCATGTCAAGATCCTAAACAAAAAAACACCGGAATTTTGTTTGCATCAAAACCCAGTTTTCAAAGGAAACAGGTCGATGAAGCGCCGCCTCAATTTCTAGTTGAAAGTAACAAACTGCAGCATGAGTGCCTGTTCATCGTGTCTCTCTACTGTGATATGCGCGTCTTCCATATATCGGAAACAGGTTCTTAGAAGGATGTGGACGTTTCATGGGAGAGGTAGGCATCGGCTTCACAGTCACTTGCAATCGATCTTACAGCTTCGGATTCAAGAAGCTCCTTTTCCTCCTCAGTAATGTCGTCCGGAATTTGTCCCGTGACATCATTGCGGGGGGCAGGAAGGGAGGCAAGCGAAGTCCTCGCATGGAGACGAGCGAGCTGCAACTCTGCTTTCGAACCCATCCCGCCACCCTCTGAGGTAGACCCAACGTCGGACGGGTCGTTTAGAGGGGTGGCGCTGGTGCCGTGACCTGTTGAGGTAATGCGAGTGGCTGAGGAGTAAGTAGCAAACAATGACCCAACACACTATTTCAGATGGAAAAAGAAACAATGAATCCGCTGTGATGCGTGACGCACGCAATCCCGTGCGTTTATCCACAAATCGAAGAACAACCTCCACGTTGTTTCTGCCTGACCTGCAGTTAATGGCGTGTCAGATATGGTGCCAGTCAACCGGCTTCCACGGAGCTGCTGCTGTAAAGCATTCGGCGTTCGAACGTCACCAGGAGTCAGTCCCTTCCCTCCCGGAACTTCCTCAATTTGGGCATTTTCCTCTCCCTGTAACGCATTTAGAAAAATGCGCAGCAGATCGTTCCTACATCCCCCGCACGCCATCTCACTTTGATATGCATGAGATATGCAAATGGCAGTGAAATACCCAGTGAATCCAGTGCAAACACTAGTAGCACCATGTTTGTTTCCCGCCACAAGTTCACGCTTGCGTGCGCAACTCTGTAATGGTTCATCCAGTCGGGGCCTCACGTATCAGGCACCCTGTCAACTTTCCACTTCTCCACTATTCTGTCTGCTCACCTCCAGCGGCGTTTGGACCCCAAGAAGAGCAAGCGCATTGCGCGCCTCCTGCTGTACACGTTCTGACCGTCGCGGAAGGCGGGAAATAACCGTAGACGGAGTTGACAGACCTGCAACAACAATATTTTCGTCCAACCCATGCCAATAGCCGAACGGGGATATAAAATGCAAATCCCAATGGACACTCTTCCTCAGGTCTCGGACATGAGACCAAAACTGCGGAGCCCGATCCCCATTAGAGAAAGCATTCACTGGATATTGAGCGCAGAGAGCATAGCAAAAATAGAATGCCCACAAATATATTGCCTAGATTCAGGGGGCGTGAGCGACAAATAGTTCCAACCACCTCTAACCTTGTGCCAGTAGAGTGGACGTCTCGTCATGCCCATCTGAACCCGTCAGGAGAGAGGCCTCGGCCCCAAGCCGTACCAACTCCTCCTGCAGATCATCGTACATGCGAGGCCTGTACAGTAGGTTGCGAAGATGCATTGGTTCCCTCCGCCTTCACTATCTGGAATAGGAAATGAAAAGGCGCCGCAATTTAAAAACGGAATGGGCGCCAGGTTCATACGCGTACCAGTTCATGTTCCTTCAGCATGGGTTCGGGTAGGTTGAGCTTCATTTTCTTAGCAATGGCTTCCCGTTGTAGCTTTTCTTCCTGCATTTTCAGGTATTCATCAAGATGGTCTTCGCGGAGCCGCTTCAGCTTCCTTGCATCTTCTTTTCTAAGCTTCTCTTCCTCCCGTGCTCGCATGTGCCCCTCCATGTGTTGAAGGCTATTCACATATAACCACAAAAAAGCCCGCAAACGCAAGTAATTATACATGGGATCAATCACTAATAACCACATAAACCACTCACACACGTCTACAACCAACAGTTACACGAAACCTCGTGCAAGAAGACGCCTATGTTCATCTCCTGGGTACAAACACGCTTTAACACATGCTACATGCTACATTAGCTTGTACGCAATGCAGAAACAGTGGGACGGGACTATTTGAAAACACTACACAAATAATCGAAACTGAAGACATTCACTTCTTACCTGATATTGGCAAAGTTCAGATTGCCCTCTGGATTCTCTTCTGATGGTACCTCGTAAAACCCTAAGGTCCAGACAAGCACTCCACAGGAGATGCATTAAGATTCAGGGCATCTCAAGGCCTTGTTGGGCCCCAGTTAGTTCGATCGGACACACACCAACGGTGTAACCTAAATTGCAGGCACTGAAACTCATGCGAACCTGGGGGAGGCTTTTCTTCGAATGGAACCTCTTCGTATGGCTGGAAATTCTTCCTCGTTCTTCTTTTTGCCCCAGTGATGATTCCTGTTCGCATAAGCACAACCCAACAGCAGCTGCATCGCTGCTGCTACGGCTTCTACCGCAGATATTCCACCCTCCTACAGATGAGCATGCCGTTGGCTGAAATGCTGTCACTCCAATTCTCGATGGTGGATGCATCACGCGCAGTGCACCCACCAGCCGCCTTCAGTTCCCTCTTCTTCTGCAGAGCCGCTAACCTGCGAGCCTCCTCAAGCTGCTTTTCTCTAGCCTGTTCCAAACAACCCACAAAACACTCCTAACTTCCCAAGTTGACTGGATTCTGTGGAAGCGGGTGCACAGGGCAGATGGCTACCTCCACCGATCTGTTGAGCGCGAAAGAACATATTTGTATCGATCGCTTTAACGTTACTTTCATATAACAATAAAAACTGTTGTTGCCATGCCATACAGTATACAGGGCACGGACGCCCTAAACAGATCTCGCCCACCTTCCGCTTGGCTTTCTTGCCACGCGTGTTCGCTAGACGGGCCCTGGCCTCTTCAAGCATTTCCTTCTCATCCTCCGCCATGTCAATCGGATCTGTACGGGGAGCATAATCACAACATGACGGTTACACTCCGTCCTTCCCATCCCCAGGAGTAACCTACGTCATCTCTAACCAGGAATGTTAGCTGCGATTGAGTTATACCCCCAGTGGCTCACCTGCACGAGACGGCTTTGTCTCAGGGTGAGGGTCAATCTCCCCTGGTCTCAATCTCCGTGGGTCTTCTCTCCCCCGCTGCAACACGAAAAAAGTCGGAGGTGCTGCAACTGTAAAATTAGAGGTAGCGTTGATGCCACTCACCCTGCCTACTTCTAGTGCTTACGTGGGGGAAACGCAGTAACTGCAGCAACACCACAATAGCTGCAGTAGCACCAGCCGCAGCTAGAAAGGATGCGAACGGCACTCAGGGTAGCGGCGGAAATATCGAAACTTACAAGAAAACCAACACCTCTCCCAGGTGCCTTGCGGCTTCCAGGCGCCTGTGAAAAACCCGTGCCACTAGGTTTTCCTTCCTCACCCTCCATCCCCTCTGCAGCAAACAAATAGAGTGTGTTCGCCATGAGAACGTGTCTGCAGAAAATTTAAACGCCCGTGAGAGCCACGGAGGCACGCACGAGATGCGTGACTCTGGTGTCGCCAGGGCAGAAAACTTGGCACTATATGTACGCCTCCAGGGAACAGAAGCAGATGCTTGAACAATAAGTGCAAAACTTGCCCTGTGCTTGATCCAGAAGCTCCTCATAGTGCATGAGACACTGGTAGGCTGTGCGTCCAACAATAGGTGCAATGGTGCGCCACTGAGAAGGCATGATTTTGGCCAAGTGGAGGAGTTTCTCCTCCTCCTCGAGAGTCCATTCTGTCTTCTTAACACTGGGATCCAGCCACTCGTACCTACGAGTACACTACACAGCCCACAATGCGTCTTACGCTAACAACACAGCCCACCCAGGGTGCTCTATTCGTCTTTATATCACGCAAGCAGTAGTTCCGAGGCTATGTGAAACTTTTATCTCTGCTAAAAGGAGAGTCTTACCATCTGGCTTTGCACTGCTTGGCAGATTTCTTTACCAGGAGGGAGGCAACACGGCTCCAGTTGTTGAGGCCATATTTCATGACCGCCGCCTTGAGTATTTCATCTTCGCTATTCCTCCACACTCCACCCTTGATGAAAATCCGCACCATCTTTTCCTTTAATCCCCAAAACCAGTGCGTTAGGATACCTGTTTTTCCTGGCTGCTCCCCCCGGACAACAGGCAAACGGAGTAAGGGCGACTACGGGCGAGAAGCCGCTGTTGCCAGGTTGATATCGCTGATGATGTGAAGCTCATGCAGGCCGCCAGCAATCCCTTTTCACCAATCTCAGCAGAGCATTCCGTGAGTGCATGCAAACTTTCGGGCATCAACTGTAGTGCACAGGCACTACAATGGTTTACTTTGTGGGACCTGTAGCGGTCTATTCCGCGAAAGGAAATGACATAACATCATATTAGTACTAATTGAGAGCATTTATGCGTGAAACACGGAAAACGGGCTACGAGCTTTAGCAGCGCATTAGGGCCTTGGGGCTGGCTTGGACGCTGAGGCACTGACCCACTTTGACGGGTCTGGACGAGACATCCGTTTTGGGTCGCCTTTTGCAAATACATGCTGATTCGAGTTTGTATTGGTTTATAGACTCAATTACGGTTATTTTAGCTGTTAGGATCTGTTTTTCTTCACTAACTATTTACGTGCATCATATAATTTGGTGTGGGGACCTACGTACTCGCAGCCGAGTGCGTGCAGTGCAATTTAACTTACGGTATTGTTTTTACCAGTGTGACTGCTTATATTTCCAGTGCTATTATTGTTAGTTTTGCTAATAGCAGCTTTAATTTTAGCTTTAGTGTTATGTATGACTATTATCCTGACCGTTTACGTATGAGTGTAGTTTTCGTGATTAGTGTAGCCATCTATCCGACTACTATGATTACTTCTAGCAACGCTGCCGCCGTTGTTACTACTCTTGTAGTATTTGTTGTAGTTATCGATATGGCATTTTCTTGTATGTCACAATTTTCTATATACATATGCATATAATTGCCTATTTTATTATTTTTCTTCTATGCGCACCCCAGGGGAAGGACTAGCGCCGTTGCTGTGTTAGCTGTTGGGTCCCTTTTACATACAACTGACTTAGTGTGCATACTTGTTGTGCTGAGTGGCTACGCCGCTGTTGTGTGTGTGTGTGCCTGTCCGTGCGTTACTGGAATGCTTTCACCTGCACTACGTAGAACACGTGCAACGGACATGCAGACGCTTGAGAACTCCCGCCCCCCGCTGTAACAAACAAGGACTACCGGCACGCAGGGCAACGCTCACCAGGATCACACACACTATCCATATGGCTGGGTTACAAAGAAGAAGGAGGACGTCGAAAGTGGAGGGGAAAAGCATTCAGGGAGTGTAGGGAAATAAGATGAACGCTGTGAATACCAGGGTGCGGGAGGCGTTAAGAGGAAATAGGGGGCGGAAAAGTGGAAGGAAGTGGCACAGCCCGTTGGCTTCAAAGCAGGCGGCGACTCCAGCCGAGCACCAGGTCGGGTCAAACAACAAGCTGGTGGCCGGGCTCCCATGTGGACCTACCTCTGGCGTTCCCCGCCGCTTGACAGGTACTGCACCTCGTCGCCGGAGTGTCGCCAGTCAAAAATGCAATCTACTGCGTGTTGGTCTCTCGGCTGTCCTGCTGCACCGCAAGCTGGGCCCTATCCCACTGCGGCTTCCTGAGGCACTATGTCGGGGGCACGAGCACCGTAGGAAACTAATTGAGGCGCATGGAAAACATGACAGGAGTACGTGGGGGGCAAAGCGAGACAGCAATCCATAGCGCCAGGGAGAGGCCAGGGAGAAAAGCTCCTCGGAGACGGGATTCTGGGGTGGATGAGTTTGCACAGAGGTTGACCTCCTCAGGACCGCCTGCAAACGGGTAGGACAACACACATGTTGCCCCTAGTGTGTTCTGAGCGATTATCAGCCCCTGTTGCAGCCCGTTCGGAGATGCGCGTGTCGGCGAGCAGCTCCTCAAATCACGCATTCAGAACAACAATGGACAGATTCGTGCTTATACGCGCTACAATAAGCATGGTTCAGCTGACAGCTGGCTAGAGAGAGTTGACAGTATGTTTGGCTGGGGAATTATATTTCTTAATATCCCGTGTACCTACAACCGCCTGCAAATCATGGCAGGAAACTCCCCAATTAGGCACAAATTGACGGGGAAGATACTACAAAACTAACCAGGAGAAGTATCATGATGATCTCTGCTATAGGTCAACCGAGAGGAGAGAGCCCTAGACGTACATCTAAAGGAGAGTTGCAAGTTCTGAGATCCGCATTTGCTTTGGTTTCTGTCAAAGGTAGGCACACTGGTGTAGCTCGTTCCCCCTTGAATTTCAGCCTTTGCCCACTCCTTACAATTCCAAACGCGTCACCCCAATATATATGCTACTCGCGAGGAGAATCTAGGGTGCTGCTACTTGTGCTGAGCTCCTCCGGGGTGGTACTGATGAGGGAGCGCTCGCCAGAACGTAGTTTGGCGTTTATTAGGCAATTGTGAGTCAAGCATACAGAGTCCCCAATGCAGAAGCTGTAGAACAAACAAAAGAAATAGCAGGGACTGCTGCTTTTGGCTGACGCTGCTGTTGTTAGTTGCTACTGCTGCTGGTTTGTAACGGAAGTTGCTGTGCTCAGCATCGTGCCTGATTAACAATGCGAGACACTCGGCCGGTCAATTCCTTCTAATCATTTACTGCTACAACATTACATTCCAGTGTACACCGGGTTGGTGTCGCTACAACTAGAACAAGTCAACGGGAAACGTTTGGGTGTATGTATCAAATTGTGCACATTGAGCGCAAGCGTTTGAGCCGATTGCTAACTGGTACACACTGTAACCCGTTAAGGTGATTCTTAGTGTACTTGTTTTTAGACAGCCAAAGTAAAGAGATGGAAGCAAACGTCAGAACATCAAAAACAAAGGCAACAGCCGACACCTTGCATTCTCAACCGGGATGCTCTGCTGCTGCACTCGTGAGCGGCTCGGTGGACCGCACCCTGACTGTGTAAATCTCTAGATCTTCGGCAATGAATATTAATCCCAATAAGGAAATCCAACTAATTCCAAAGAAATGAGTCGAGTCTCATGACCGAACGGATTGGGTTCAGCGGGGGCCCCCGAGGCTGCCTGCGCTCAGAGCACCGGGCCAGGCAGAGCTCCTCAATGGCTCACGTTTAAAGGGTGCTTTTTCACGGCCTTCTAAATTCCTTCTGCCTTTGTTTTTAGAGTTTTGAGGCGTATGCATTCTTTATCGCTTCTTCAGTAGCACAAGAACTTGCGAAAGGACTTCATCTAGGGGGCCGGCCTTCCGCGCCGACGAGCACGACTCGCTGGCTCTGTCTCCACGTGCCCGAAGCAACCACAGGGAATGACCGTTCTTTCCTTCACCCCTCTCTTCTCTTTAGCGCTCACCCAACTCGCTGGTGCCCCTGAGACGCCCTTGCTGGGGATGCACATGCAGCCCGGGGCCTCCTAGCTCCACCACCCGCCACGAAGCGACAAGTAAGCAGGAGGCGGCTTCAGAAACCAAAGCAAGAGGGCAGATACAACGCAAGGGGCCTCTTCAGTAACGTCTGACTCTACACAGCTGCTGCGCTTGAGGTCGTTGCCTTCTAGGTGGGGCGCAGCTAAAAATATCCTCCTACGGATTACAGAAGACGTTCAGTGCAGCGTCGAATGGACACCCAGCAAGGCATAGCGGCGCCCTCTGGTGCTGCCTCATATTTTGGAACAGCCAGGGGTGCTTGAAGGAGCTGATCCCGCTACGAGGCTCCCAGCAGCAAGACAGCGAGAAGTAGCGGCGGCAGCAGGAGCAACAGGAGCTTTCAGAAGCGGCAGCCCCCATCCGGACAGTCAGCAAGAGAAGCACCAGCCGAGAGCACTCGAGCCTTCTTGGCTTGATCTTTAAGCAGCAGCGGCAGGTTTGGGCAGCTGCAGCAGCGGCCCTCTTAGTCGGCTCCTTGGTTGCCCGGCTTCCGGCGGAGATCTGTGTGAGCATGGGACTTACTGTTTTTACAGACAATGCTGGCAAACATCCTTGACCAGGTCATTAAGACCTACGGCAAGGAATTTCTGGGAGACTGGGACCCTATCAACAACTTCAGGTTCGACACCAGTACCTTAAGAACTCAACACCCGTGCAGGAAACGCCCCTGAGGACAATTTCCAGGGATTTGTAGAATGCAGAGAAGCTTTCCGACGCCACGTATGGGAGCTTCTGTGGCAGTTGGAAGGTCCTTAGGGGCCTAGTGGTCCTCGTGCAAAATTGCACGCTATCCATGAGCACGCGAGCAAATAAACACCACATACACACTTGCGCTATGCCACCACTTGGACCCACCCGGCACGGAAACGTTTCTGTTTGATGGGATGGCCCTGCCCCGGCGAGACGGAGTGGCGGGAAACGCTTGTGCTGGTTGGCTTTCGTAGTGTTCATACGAGTGTATGGCACTGTGAAAGTGCTTGGCTGCTCAGCGTCCTACACGTGTAATTGCATGGCATGTTTGCATCCGTATTTTCTTGATGTGGTGCAGGATTGACTCGCTGACGGATCCTGAAATTCATCTAACCAACATTCCCTTCCCACAGCAGTTGTTTGAACTCGCCGAAATACCCTTTGCTGTGGATTATTCCAACATAGCCAAGGTGGGCAACCTACATTCTGCAAATAGACACATTTTGTGCATGGTCACTCATCCCGTGGCCAATCTGAAGAGCTATTTTGTCTGGAGCACAGAATATCGCGATGTGGTCCGCTTCCCTGAAGAATGCCGCTGAGCTTCTACCGCTTGTCTCAGGTCCGGGCAAAGTTTTCTTGGCAGACATTCTTTGGAACGCCAGGAACATATCCCTTTGCCATTGAAGCAGAAGATCTTGAAATTCGGTGCGCTTAACTCCTGGGGAGTTCCGAAAGCCTCTTTTGTGTTGCTGCTGCTCCTTCTACCACTTCTGCCTCTGTCCTCCTGCTGCTGCTGCTACTCCTGTGCGCTGCCCGTCTACTGGAGCAAGTAATTTCTGCTTACGCAGGCTAGTTGTTTCGAATCGCCGACTCCCGAAAACATCGGGGGTTAAGTAAAGTGGGGCGTCCGTTCTTTGTGTTCGACGGCGGGGCTCGTCCTTTCTGTACGCCAAATGCACTGCACAGGATCCGCCTGCTGTACCCGAGCGAATGGAGCAGCGAATTTTGGCGCGACAAGATCTTGAAGTCGAAGCTGAAGCGGACTGTTTTGTGGGAGCGGTTTGCCTCTTTACTGGGATCGGCCCAAGGAGACAGATCGTCAGTTGCGCAGACCCTAGAGCCAAGAATTGTTAACTCCTTGTCCATTCGAGTCCGCAACATTCATCTGCATATTGTTGATGACAACTTGGGAGCCACTCCGTGGGCGTTCGAGGTATGACAATGCCACAACTATAACGTGTGCTTGGCTGCCTCGCGAGCACAGTAGATGCATTCCTTGGCTTGGCTGCCACGTCCTCAGTAGGCACGTCGATTGCACCCTGTCTACTTTGCACCTTTCCACCGAAGGCGTTCGCAGTTACGTCGCTCCACACTTACCACCGCAACTACTCGTGTAGTCTGCTATACTCGTGCGGGTGCACGGAGGCTGTAGGCTTCTGGCTTTAGGCATGGGATGACGTCAACGGCTATTTACGCAATGCCATTATGCACGTAGACGAAAGTGCGTGTTTTGCTAAAAGTATTGCACACTTGGCCGGACGTGTGTCGCGTATTCCTCCGTGCTTTAATGCAGTGCCATGTTGATGAGTTCTGCATCGACTCCCCCAAACGGGGAGATCCCCGTATATCTGAAATGGAAGCCACAGGTGACTTGAAATTGCCACAATGAATTCCCAACACCAATTCAGAAGGATGCAAACTTTGTTGCCGCAATCAATGACTTTCGGTTACACCATGCGCTACATACATGCAGAGGTGTCTGACTGGTGCTGCCTATGCACGATACTCTACTGCCTCATACTTTGGGTGTATTTGCAGGGCTGGAGCAGTGCCTTTTGATGGGCCTGTGGATGCGGTTCTTGGGACTGCACATTTGGTACAGGGAATTTCCAAAGCCCCAACTCAAGGGCAAAGCAGGGGTTTCTGTCAATATTGACAGAGTGCGTACCATCCCTCAACACTAAACCCTGCAGCATCTTTAACTAGTCCATATAAAAATCCACTGGAATTACATTATAGCCGAAGGACTTCTCTTTGCTTAGTGCCAGCGGCAGACGGGAGCATATTTCGAGCCTGCGCTCGAAATATATATATATATATATATATATATATATA
>NW_013563641.1:106360-178505 GCF_000499605.1 Eimeria maxima | reverse complement strand
TGTTAACTGATGTACATGTCCCTCACAAGATCCGGCATGCCTTAACTGATGTACATGTCCCTCAAGCATTGTAGTTGAATGTGGTGCAGGTACAGCCTGCGTTTATAGGCTGAGGCCACCCAAGGCCCAACGCCGAGCCTGAAGAGTGAGGGGTGTTGGTGTGTGTTTCCCGGTGATGCGCACGCAGCCAGTACGGAGCGGCCAAATGCACTTTTCCTGTAGAATGCAGCGTGTCCCTTTCAGTGGCTATTGGTGGGTCAATCGGTAGCGGTGTCCAGCTTTGGCGCATTCGGGTTTGGGGTTGCATCGCTGACGGTATGGTGGCCTGTAGCTATCTGGTAGGTATATTCGTGTATACAGTTCGTGGTACGCAAGGTTGGGCCAGCTATGCGTCGTTGACATAAGACAGGGCACCAATGTGTTGGAAGGAATTGCACAAGCGAGCCTCTGCAGCACTGTATTTGGTTCTGAGGTACTTACTCAGTCGCTGTGCTCTGGTACAATGCTAATACTTTGGATATATCATGCGGTGTTGGGCAGCAATCGGTCTGGGCAGATATTACTGGTGTGGATGTGAAAAAGGACACGCTATGTGCATGGATGAAGTGCCAAGTTAGCGAGGGGGCAGCTGATGATTGAGGTCGTTGCAGACTGTGAGTCTGACTGTGCGTGGCATTGTGGCGGGCACAACATACGGCTAGAGGAAGACACATTTGTGCAGCACTCCAACGCAATATACATTTGCACAGTCTCCGCACCTTGCTCGAGTCTAGTGTTAACTCTTGCATGAATGCATTACACAAGCTCCTCCATCCCTGTTTCACAGCGTGCGCCGACGAGAGGGGGGAGCCGACTGTGTGCATATACAGGCTGCATTTGTAGGCGTATGCCAAGGGGGAGTCTGAAGGATTGGAGTGGTAGGTCTGTATTTCTCGGGGTTGCGCATACAGCGAGTACGGGGTTGCGAAATGAATCGTTACACAGGAATGCGGGATTATCGATGCACGGGCGTAATGTGGGCTTAGCGTAGGCTTGGTGGGTGAGTCGGTAGTTGTGTTGTTCGATGTGGCATGCACGATAATAGGCAGACATGTTGCATCGTGGTAGGTATGTGGGTAGCGCTTGTGGTTTGCATTTCATATAGGCTAGCTAATTGTCCCGACGGGAGAACCCCTTAGGGAGTTGCATTTGCACAAAGGTGTTTCGTATTGGCGCATTTTGCGCAGGACTGGTGTTAACTGATGTACATGTCCCTCAAGATCCGGCATGCCTTTTTTCTATCTTGCACCGGGGAGCATTGTAGTTGAATGTGGTGCAGGTGCAGCCAGCGTTTATAGGCTGAGGCCAACCAGGGCCCAACGCCGAGTCTGAAGAGTGAGGGGTGTTTGTGTGTCTTTCCCGCATACAGCCAGTACGGAGCGGCGAAATGCACTTTTCCTGTAGAATGCAGCGTGTCCCATTCGGTGGTGTGATGCTAGATAGAGGGGCTAGTGGTGGGTCAATCGGTAGGGGTATCCAAGTTTGACGCATTCGGGTTTAGAGGCCTACTTGCATATATTTCGTGGTACGCAAGGTTGGGAGGTACTTGCTTAATCGCTGAGCTCTGGTACGATGCTAATACTTTAGATATATCATGGAGCGTTCGCCAGCAATGTTAGGTTGAAGCAGATATTACTGATGTGGATGTGAAAAGGACGCATGAAGAAAATACGCTATGTGGCTGTTGCCGGATGAAGAGCCAAGTTAGCGAGGGGGCAGCTAATGATTGAGGACGTTGCAGACTGTGAGGCTGAGTCTGCGTGGCATTGTGCCGGGCACAACATACGACTAGAGAAATGCGCCTAGAAGACGCACTTTTGTGCAGATGTATATTGCGCAAGGTGCGAAGACAGCCAGCACACCAGAGTATGCCGGATGGGAATCTGCGAGGGCTGCCGCCAATGATTGAGGACGTTGCAGACTGTGAGGCTGAGTCTCCGTTGCATTGTGGCGGGCACAAGACACAACTAGAGATATGCGCCTAGAAGACGGACATTTGTGCAGATATATATTGCTTCGGTGTGTTCTCTGTCTCCGCACCTTCCTTGAGTCTAGTGTTAACTCTTGCATGAATGCATTACACAAGCTCCTCCATCCCTGTTTCGTAGCGTGCGCCGACGAGAGGGAGGAGCCGACTGTGGTGTGTTGTCTGTCTTCGCACCTTCCTGGAGTCTAGGAGTCTAGTGTTAACTCGCATGAATGCATTACACAAGCTCCTCCACCCCTGTTTCGTAGCGGAGCAATCCACTGTTGCGCAGATACAGGGTGCGCCTGTAGGAGTATGCCGGATGGGAATCTGCGAGGGCTGACGCCAATGATTGAGGACGTTGCAGACTGTGAGGCTGAGTCTGCTTGGCATTGTGGCGGGCACAACATGCGACTAGAGAAATGCGCCTAGAAGACGGACATTTGTGCAGATGTATATTGCACAACGTGCGAAGACAGCCAACACACCAGAGTATGCCGGATGGGAGTCTGCGAGGGCTGCCGCCAATGATTGAGGACGTTGCAGACTGTGAGGCTGAGTCTCCGTTGCATTGTGGCGGGCACAAGACACAACTAGAGAAATGCGCGTAGAAGACGGACATTTGTGCAGATGTATATTGCTTCGGTGTGTTGTCTGTCTCCGCACCTTCCTTGAGTCTAGTGCTAACTCTTGCATGAATGCATTACACAAGCTCCTCCATCCCTGTTTCGTAGACGAGGAGAGGGAGGAGCCGACTGTGTGCGTATACAGGCTGCATTTGTAGGCGTATGCCAAGGTCTGTATTTCTCGGGGTTGCGCATACAGCGAGTACGGGGTGGCGAAATGAGTCTCTACACAGCAATGCGTGACTGTAGTTGCTCGGGCGTAATGCGGGCTTAGCGTAGGCTTGATGGCGGTAGATGTGTTGATGTTCGATGTGGCATGCACGATAATAGGCAGACATGCCACATCGTGGTAGGTATGTGGCTAGCGCTATAGGTTAGGTAATTGGCCCGAGGGGAGAACCCATTAGGGAGTTGCATTTGCGCAAACGTGTTTCGTATTGGCGCGGTTTGCGCAGGACTGCTGTTACCTGATGTACATGTCCCTAACAAGATCCGGCGTGGCTTTTTTTCTAACATGCGCCGGGGAGCATTGTAGTTGAATGTGATGCACACGGGTTAGTCGGTCGCGCTGTCGTTTTTGAAGCCGCCGACAATATGGAGGCCTATAGCTGTCGAGTAGGTACATGCGTGTATACATTTCGTGGCAAGTTAGGATCTGGCTTTGTATTCATCCATACATGCGACTGGGTACCATGTTTTGGCTGCAGCTGCACAAGCGAGCCTCTGCAGCCCTGTATGCGGTATTGGGGCAATTCCCTAGGATCTGGCCTTGTATTCGTCCATATTCGACTGGGTACCATTTTTTGGCTGCAGCTGCACAAGCGAGCCTCTGCAGCCCTGTATGCGGTATTGGGGCAATTCCCCACTGCGCCGGTGCTTTCGAATACCCAGCAATCGGGCTACCATGGCAGACCGACCGGAAGCGCTAGGCCGATCGTAGATGGTGCCTCTGGCTGTTAGGCATGGTTCCATTTCACGCAGATTAGGTGACGTCCAGCTTTGCACCGGTCCAAACAACCGGCGACCGATGTTGGCTCAATAGGTTCGCAAGCCGCTTTGTGGAGCACCGAGCCTCTGCAGTACTGTCTACGGCACTGAAGCATTTTGTTCATTCCTCAGCTCCGTTGCGATTCCCGTAATGCAGGCCTTATGGTAAATTCGCCGGCAGTGATGTTTGCTTTCAGCTATTGAGGCTGTGCAGGTAGAAGAGGCCTAGACTGAACAGATGCGCTTGAAGCCGATTGGCTAGGGTCGTATGCATCTAACCTATGTATGTGTGAAGGCTTTTCTTTCTTCTGGATTCACTCTTTGATTCCTTGTTGGCAGTGTAGTGCGATCGTACAGCGCTGCAGCTAGTGGTTCATTTCCCGACAGGCTGTGAGACGTACTCTGGGTGATGCCTTCACAAGCGTCACAGATCCAGCTTTGCACTTCAATACGATATGCGTTGGCAAGTACTCCAATATGGTATACGTTAGCGAGTACTACAATAGTAGGAGGTGCAGCTGAAACCCCGTGTTGTCCGTACAGGCGAAATGGGTGGAGTGGGGCAGGCACACCTCGCGTACACACAGACGGTACGTAGAGACCAAATGCGCCTGACCTCTACTATGGGTGCAATTTTAGGAATGCCGCCTGCCTATGTTGGGGTAGCTGGAATCTCAGCTGGGCTGTAGCACAAGCAGCTGACCTGCCTCCAGACAGTATGAATACGCCTGCTACCACATTCGCTTCCCCGAAAAGATTTCTAAATACGTTCTTGTGCAGTTGTTGGCTGGAGTCGCTGCCCAGCGTGGCGGAGCACATGCGAAAAGGTTTTTCGTGTAAGTGAAAGCCGACCGTCGTTAGAGTTGTTCACCAAAGGCATCTCTGGCAATAAGCTGAAATACTGACTTGGCGTTCACCCCGCGTAGACCTACACCTATGCTTGCGGTAAAAGATGCGGGCTGCAAGCTTTTGCGCAATGCCGATGCGGGCTGCAAGCTTTTGCGCAATACCGTTTGCAGATTGAGGCAGTGAGCCGTGCTTGCGCCTTTGCTACGTCAGGACGCTGTTGTATTCAATGATTGGCGATATAGTTTAGTGTGCTTACCGCCTTTGCGCCTATCGCCGAGTACTACTGCGGCAGCCTACAGTCCTCTTGCGTCATGAATTCGACCTGCGTCCCACCGATTACCGCGAAGCCGCTGCAGCAAGGTTCGAAACGCCGACAAACGAGACAGTCTTGCTGCGTGTATATGCTTTCTTGAGATAGCAGTTAAGAAGAGTTCATGGAGGCACTAAGAGTTCATTACGTTTTCATGTACTGTATTCTGATGAATGTTTGAAACGGTTTATCCTTTCCATCACAGGACAAATAACGCGCAAGATAGTGGACAAAGACGACGGGTAAAGGATGCATTTGTGCGTGAGCGTCAACGCGTATGCTGCATCGCTTTGGAGAGTAATGTGTACAAATGGACATGATGAGCCCTTTGTATAAGGGTCTTACAGTCGCGCTGTGTTTATCGTCGTGGCTGCCGGGACATGTACAGGCAGCATTCAATACTTGGGTGCTTCCTGGGTGACTCACTTTATTCGTATGCGGAACAAGGGCGACAGGCGCTAGAATGCGCAGTGGGAGAACGTGTATGCTGCTACTACTCGTGTGACACACAGGCAGTATGTTTAGGCTGAAGGGGGATGTAATTTATATGAGTGTGTGGAGATGAAATGCGTCTTGATCCGGCTTTCAGCGGAGGTAAAGAGCGTTATTCCATCTGCCTGACGCGGCATTGTTGCGCAAGAGTTAAATACACCCGCTACCAACCGCAGCGGTTGTATCAGTTTCAGCTGGGTGAGTTGCTGCCATCGCTTTCTCTCTGCTTTCCGATCGCGTTAGAAAGTGTGTAATGGCTGGTTCAGCCTGCATGCGTCCTGCACAGGTATCACCATACCTGTGCAGGCTTGGCTACACATGCGGGTTTCTCCCTGGGTAATGAACAGAAATTACTGCCTGCTAAAGCAACCGACGTGCATAATGAGCGCACGTCAGTTTCGTCAACGCATCCAAGCAAACAAAGGTACACGCGCCGTGCGATGTTTCTTCGACAAACAGCATTAGGCCTCCGTGGAAGGTGCACTTGTTAAAACACCAACAGGGCCCCTGGAGTGATTCCCCGATGCATTTGAATCAGCATTTTGAATCTGCCCAGGAGTATCGCGGTCCCTACGGCTATTAGTCTGTGCGTACCTCAGTTGGATCCTTCATGTCATACCGGCTACTTCCACTGCAATCTGTCAAATCAGCCGGCAGACAAGCGCCACATGAGATGCACGTAACTCCTAGCGCCGACGGCGTAGGGTGCGCGTTGCTTCTGCTAGAGCGCCTCCCCGTCTGGCCAGTGAGGCGGCCGCTACTCGTGATACGTCTGTCGACGTAGTCACGCTGAGCGTGTAGCCATTCTACGGTGCATGTGTATGTGTCTGCTGGTGTTGGACGCAGACTGGCAGTTCGCTGCTTAGCGTGAGATAATTTAGATATACTCAGCATGCTGTCTGTGTGATGCTTCCGTGTTATTTCGGAGTGTCGTGTTATTTCGGAGTGTCGAGACAGTTCATACACAACTCCTCCCTGATATACGCAGACCTTCGGTGGTTTTCCTGCTTTGAGGATACCGTTTTCACGAAGACGTACTTGGCTGCGATACCGTTTCCACAAACACGTACTTGGCTGCATTGTGGCTTATGGGTGATCAATGATGAAAACCTTCAGCAAGTAGGCTAGTTGTGGCGTATTCAGGCACCTCAGGTTTGCCCTGCTAGCTATCGGTTGGTTACAGGAAGTGTCCATACGGTGGGCATAACTCCAAGGCCTATTGCGTACAATGCACGGAAATATTTGCCTGCGGAGCCGAGGATCGTATAACATAGCTGGTGAGCCTTTTAGTGTGCGGAAACAGCATGGAAACGAGTGGATGTCTACCTGTAGAATTTAGGCTTGTGAAGGTGCTGCGAGTTCAAGGCCAGTCATATGGTAAAGTATGTGTTTCCCTGACCTGCAGATCGTGCGTGAAGTGTTCCGGCTGGTAATGAAAGGAAACGAGCGGTTTAGGGTTAGGGTTTCGGGTTCCGGCTGGTAATGAAAGGAAACGAGCGGTTTAGGGTTAGGGTTTAGGGTTAGGGTTGAGGGTTCGGGTTAGGGTTAGGGTTAGGGTTAGGGTTTAGGCATGCGAACCTTGAATGACATCTCTTGGTAATGCGCAGAGTGTAAATCTTATCAGTACATAGAGAGTCTAGATTAAAAAATGTCATCAGGCAGAGTTTAGTCTTGCCGCACAGTTTAGCCACCTTCAGCATCCGTTTAGCAAATTGGTTGCATCAATTGAAACAGGTTGCAAGACGGTGCAGCTTTTCTGTCTGCGAACATCGCGCGAGCGGTGCCTTACTGTCTGCGAACATCGCGCGAGAGGTGCCTTACTAAATTAGTGCAAGTGCCGCTTGAAGGGCATCAGTTTGTGCGTTCCACTAACCCGTTGAGTAACTTGCCTGTGAAAGAGCGTTTCCAAAGTAATATTTGCTACCCAGTGTGGTGCGCCTGAGCGGGTGGTGGTTTAGGGTTTAGTGTGTTTGCGCGTTGGCAAACCCAGACTATTGTGTCTCCGTTGAGGACATCGGCTATTGGATTAGTTGGTGAGCTATGTGCTGACAGGCACGCACTTCCATGGATTTGGCGGAGCCCCTATTTCGTAACGGCATCACGGAGTATTATTCTAAAGACAATTTTTAGTGTATTCATAGAGGATCGGGAATGCGTGTACTGGTTATAAATGGACTGCTGAGCATCCACGAATTGCAATGGGCGATATTAATGTAGGTTTCAGGAATGGCGTACGCATCTGCAAGTGACTTAGAAGGATTGTGGCGAGTAACAATGCAACGATACACGGAATCATAACACCCCCTCGTATGAGTTTTGCTCGCCAGGAGGGCCATCCACAGGTTTGTCCTTGTCTAAGCTGGAATGGCAGAGCACATGAGGAAACAAAACCAAATACTCGTGGGAATGAAACGTGCCGACGCGCTTGTGCTCTTGTTCATACAGCCTGTAAGCCTCTTATATACTTAGCAGCAACATCGGAACACACAGATTCACCTGTCGTCGCCACATCTGTCTCGTATATTCTCACATGCAACGGTAAAACCTTTTTGTTGGCGCTTAGCACATTTGATAAGCAATCTGGAGTTTGCAATATGTAAACTACAACATTGTGTTGCAGTGTTTCCCCTGCGGTCAAATGTTTTTGCCAAACCAGGGCAAACACTGCAACACAATGTCCGCAAACACTGCAACACCAGATTGTTGTAGTTGCAATATGTAAACTACAACATTGTGTTGCAGTGTTTCCCCTGCGGTCAAATGTTTTTGCCAAACCAGGGCAAACACTGCAACACAATGTCCGCAAACACTGCAACACCAGATTGTTGTAGTTTACATATCGCAGATAGTTGGCATCACTCAGGCAGGCGTGAGCTAGCCAAAGGTGCTGCAGCTCCGTCAATGCTCTGGAATTTGACCTGCAGTAGAAGCCGATGTTTGAATGGACATTCAGCAAGTGGGTGGGGTGGGAAAAAAAATAGCAGGCGTATGCCATTCCGCGAATAAGCCCGCACCAAGGCCGGAGTATCGGAGGCCCAACTGGACGGAGCCAGCACCGGTTTGGGCGGACGGCGTAATACCAGAATGTAAGGTCCCTGAGCTGGATTATATTTACGCTGGGCCAAGTGGTGGGCCAGAGTATCGGAGGCCTAACTGTAGTGCACAAACCGAGCACCGGTTTGGGCGAATGGTTTAATACCAGGATGTGAGACCCCTGAGCTGGATGATAATCACGACGATGGGCGAACGATCACGTGTGGGCTCCTATCAGCACCGTAGCTACGCGTGACTTCATTTTTGTGGGCAACAGGTGGATTCCCCCCGTAGGAATGCCTTTATCAGCATGTCATGGTTTCCTGCATTTCAACCATAGATAATGAACATTTCCTCGGTACCAATTGCCGGGTGTGCAGTCTGTGAAGGATGTAGTGTGTGTTGGGCACATATAGCTATGGGGAAATGCGAGGCTGGAGAATGCGTGTGCCTGTGAAGGATGTAGTGTGTGTGGGGCACATATAGCTATGGGGAAATGCGAGGCTGGAGAATGCTCCGTTGTAAATCCTTTATATACGCTTCCTGGGGAATCTAAGATTGAGCTTGTAAGTGGATGACGTTTGCAAAAGGACTAACGTCGTAGGACGTGCCGTCTGTTTTGGCGCCTAGAGCTATCCATTGCTTCTCAATATCTTTCGTGCGAAAAACATGCAGTGACGACTCCCATAGATTGAACACTTTTATACGGGGCAGGATGTGAGTCCATCAACATTAACAGCACTTTCTCCAAATGTGTACATCCCCCACAAAAAGGCAATTGTATCTTGCCGGCACGAGATTTGCAGTCAGGCTTTGGAGGCTGCGAACGCCTTCTTATGAAGTAGGAAATTGGCACTGCTCAACCACAGGCGGCGGTGAGCACTGAAATATGGTGATTGGTCAAACGTATGATTGAACACTTCTTCACGGGGGAGCAGGATGTGTCAACATTAACAGCAAAGTGTTGCATACACGAGCAGAAAGTGGACCATTCGCACGAGTCTACAGCATTTATGCACAGTAGTGAACTGGTTCACGGCTGTGGATTTATCGTAGGTGAAACTGAAACTCGTAGGTGTACTGACCCTCTAGAACCGTCTTCTTTGTGGACGGGAAAAGCTGCTGGCCTCACCAGAAAGTACGCCACAGTCCAAAGTTGCCCGTTCCTTGCAGTTCGCGTTTAACAAATTGTACCGGTTTAGTTAGACAACCATTAGCAACATGGACGCCGCGTATACGTTTAACAGCTCATGGAACCCAAACCAAGCCACCCGTTTCCGGTATGTGTTGCTTTCACGTGTTTCAGAAGGTATGCATCTTTTCGACGGATGTGACTTCATCGGCACGGTATGGCGCTCCAATGGAATATCTGCGCTAAATATTGGTATGACATGTTTGAGCTTGCTTTCGGCGCTCCACGCACTATGAGAACCACCGGAACAATGGAAACGGCTTTGCCCCTAGAACCGGAATGGAACAGTGGCCCTAGGGACAAAAGCATTTCTTGCACAGACGGTGCGTCCCATGAAGCGTAACTGCGTACCATGTGTCTAGAGACCCGGGTGTCGTGATTGTGTGTGTCCTGATTGTGCTGCACTATGAGAACCACCGGAACAATGGAAACGGCTTTGCCCCTAGAACCGGAATGGAACAGTGGCCCTAGGGACAAAAGCATTTCTTGCCCAGACGGTGCGTCCCATGAAGCGTAACTGCGTACCATGTGTCTAGAGACCCGGGTGTCGTGACTGTGTGTGTCCTGACTGTGCTGCCCCTCTCATGATTCAGTTTATTCTAGTTGTATTTGAGGCGGTTGCTGCATCCCGCTGTAAAGGCGCGGTTTGGCCCTCTCATGATTCAGTCTATTCTAGCTGTATTTGAGGCGGTTGCTGCATCCCGCTGTAAAGGAGCGGTTTGGCACCTCAGCTAGGGGCACGAACGGATGCTTGCTCCCGTAATGTTGCTATGCTGCTCCTCGGTATTATCTGCTGCCTTTTCATCGCGAGAATCTAATGGACTAACTAATCTGATGGACTAACCTCTGCTGGAGGTCGATACAGCCATTCTCTCCCGCTCGTGTGCCATTATTACTTCGCATACGGGCACCGGGCGAACGTGCGAACTCTCCTATAAAATCGCGCTGGCAGTTAACGATTATTCCGCCAGGACGACCAGTGAGCGCCTATTCATTCTGCTTCGGCATTTCAAAGGGAGTACGTTCTGTCTGCGTTGGTCTCTCTGACTGCAATGCGTAAACGTCGACTCTCGATGAAAAAGTGCGCGCACGCGCCCGTCTAACGCAAGACACGTATATGTATAATAACGGATGTATGGATGGAAACAACGCCAGCATGTGTCCGAAGAGGACCTCTGGAGTCGATGGCAGTGTATGCATAGAAATTTGAGCTATGCACGATTACGGTGCACTGCGTCCTACACTGATGGCAATACCTACAAGCTGCTGGTTTGGCGGCACACGTGGACGCTTCATTGCCGTAACCCAACCTCATTGCAAGAATGTAGCACCGATCAGGACATACGGCGTAATGAGCTAGATGAACATCACAAAGACGCCAGACGTGGGCCGGACACGATGTTCGGTTGAGCAATCGCTTGCACACTAAACCGACGTCGAGCAAGGGAGCTCCCAACAAATGGAAAGGCGTAAGAATACTTTTTCCAGTGTGCTACGGCTCCCTTGTTTCAATGCGAGAAAACAAGGAACCAGCTTGGAGTGCTCTAGTAGAGAGTTGCATTGTTCGTGTGCCTGTGAATGCTGTAGTGCGTTTGTAGCATTCCTTCGTATGTTATTCGTCCTGCACAAACCCAGTATGTGCGTGGATGCCTTTGCAAGTTGCAGTCGGTTTACAATGTCAGCACCTACTACGGTAGGTGCTGGCTGCCTCGGGATTGCCGCCCACAGCTGTTCGTTGTTCCTGCTCAGTACGACGTGCAACGACTACACACACAAGCAATGCGCAGGGCGTGCGTTTAATTACATGCATGTGTGCGTGATCGCATATTGAAAAGGCCGGTTATATTCCGTGCGTGGCCGCTTTGTTTTTGGCAAGAAATATCGCAGTCCAGTCCACCTTTACCACGAGCGAGTGCTGGTGTCTGTTCGTCTGCTCGGTTAGTACGAGAGATGCGCTCTTCGCTCGATTTGTTGACGCTCTGAGCTACAGGGAGCAGCGGTCACCCAAGGTTGTCTAATGGACACACCTGCTGTGCTTTCCTCACCGGGTAATAGACTGTGCGATAGCAACCCCAGCACTTGGGTGGATTGGGCCGCCTTGTTGCGCCTAGTACGAGATGGAAGGCAGGGAGGTTCCTGGTGTGCGTCAGACCACGAACAACGTAGAACAGCAATGTCTACGTTCAGCCGTTTGTCGAGGAGTACTTGTTTGTTCTTCCATCACGGGGTTCCAGTTCGTGAGTAAAGCAGCGCAAGCAGCCCCTGCTGCAAAAGCTCAAGAAGCCTTCGTTCGACTCTAAAGTTGTAACTACAGAAGAATATTTGCAATACTCTAGCAACAGCCACCGGTCGTTCATTATAGTGTCAAACAGGATGAGTTAGAATCACGGTGAGTTCGACAATCAGCTGGATTTCAGCATGAGGAAGCATGCTTCAGTTCCGTTTAACATATTTGAAGAGAGCGTCAGCCAGCGTTGGATCCATCACCAAATCAACCAGCCTGTGAGGCCGACTTTACGCAGAATATAACCTGAGAGGTCACTGCGCTAAAGCGTCGTCCGTCAACTTTGAGTAGGAGTTTTGCCTTGCTTTGCAGATAGTACGCACCTGATTACCAAGCATAGAACTGAGTACATTGGAGGTAGCGGGGCGCATACTGAGAGCTACCTGAGTCACCGCATGCGGTTTAACGTTTTGTGTATTGACTGGACAGCGCCTTCCGTTGAAGCTGGAATTTCATCATCCGCCAAATCGCAGGCCAACGATGTAGGGTTTTGCCAAATCGCAGGCCAACGATGTAGGGTTTTGCCAACAAACATTTTACATACTAGTGTAACACTTCCTCCACCGGTTGACATACTAGTGTAAAAGTTGCGCAGCCCTGCTTGGAACAGTTTAGGTGTTGTGCCAGGACTGAGGCCGCCTCTAAATGGTTCGTACTGGAGAATGAGTGGCCGTATTAAACCTGAGAATAGCAGAAGCACAGACTAGGTGCATTACCTAGACAACCGTCTGGATACTATGTAAGGGACGTGCAGGGGCATCACATCTCGCAGGCAGTATGCAATATATTAGAAACTCCTTTGGTATTTGCCCCATTAATGGTATTTGCCCCATTAATCCAAAGGGCAAATACCATTAATGGGGCAAATACCAAACGCGAGAAGACGGGCATGGCGTAAAAGGAGTTTGGTATTTGCCCATTAATCCATACGGTGAGGTGTTTCAACGTAGAAATCGTTCTTTGGGCTGCGCGCAATATATACTTTGGAATATCTTGCATTTGCCGGCGCCAGGTCCTGTTACATTGGTGCGTACACATACCTACACCAGAACGTATGGTTGGCTGGCAATGCTTGAACATTTGCCAGCGACACATCTTGAAGACAGTTTTCACTGCAAGCGCATGATGCCTTCAAACGGAGAGAAGGGGGGGCCCAGTGCGGGTTATTGTTGTTGCAGCTGGTGCGTTGCTCGCTAACACTCCGGTGTGCGTGATTCCCGCTGTCTCTTTGCAGCTGTAAGGTGACGGGGGACCAGCGCTCAGGCGATGCTTGGTGCATCGATGTCGCTGCCGCTTATGCGAGTCTGCCTTTTAAAGACACCTAGATGCCCTGTTTCATCCTACAGAATGTGAGCACATTGCCCTGTTCGATAGAAGAAAGTAGATAAGGGAAGTCGGCAAAATGGATCCGTAACTTCGGGAAAAGGATTGGCTCTGAGGGCTGGGTGTATAGTGCCTGTGTGTTCGTTGTTGGTTGGAGCTGTTTGGGCCCGTTCGTGCCTCGCGGTACGTCTGCGGCACTGGCCTCTATGTGACCTCAGGTATTGCGTACACAGTGAACAGCCAACTCAGAACTGGAGCGGACAAGGGGGATCCGAGTGTTGATGGCCGCAAACGGTGTTGACGCAATGTGATTTCCGCCCAGTGCTCTGATTTGAATAACTCCTCATCGAGTACAGATGAGATTGCGTCGCCGCCAAAATACTCAGGCTGTACGTGTTACTGCTCCTTTCTGCCTATGTCCCCTACTGATGATCCAACACGACGGGGTGCCCTTCTCTCACTGAAGACAGGGAGGCAATGGGGACTCGAAGCCCCCAGTGCCTCCCGGTCTACACTCGGAGGTTTTTTTACCTGCCTTGCCCTATACGCATGCTCGCAGCACGGGGAATCGACGCAGTCGCTTGAGGTTTTGTAGGCAGGAGATTAACGATCCGTAGCAGGTTGCGGAGAAGCGAGAAGCAATTGTGTACACTGGGCTCATGCTGGAGCAGCGCGTGCGTTTTAAATCTGGCATATATTGAGGGCCTGCGAGAACGCTGGTAGATAATGTGATGAATCTTAACATCCAGAACATCTGCATCCTTCTCTGTTCATTATTCGACGAAACACCTAGCCGAGTATGCGCGTAAAGCTGAATGTCAAGCATGAGTGTGGGTTTGTGTGCCTAATGGACTATGAAACGTGCCAGCGTATGGCAACCTTTACGAGTTTGGGCAAGAGTGTTGAATGCGCGGTCAGCTAGTAGGCCCCACAGAAGTCAAAAGGCACATATAATTCTATGATTGACAGTACCATAACAGGCAGCCAAATCTGTAGGCGCATTGTTTTGGTTTGTTCAATATACCCCCGCTACCAGTGTTGGCAATTTAGGTTGTGAGCTTGTGCATGAGTGCTTTTCCGCCATAAGGAAACGTGTTTAGGGTAGATAGTTAGCATGCTATTGCGTCTTACAGACGTGGGTGCACACGTGTCTAGACGGAAAAATCCAAGAATTGTCCCTTTTGCAATCTAAAGAACGTGCGTTTCGCCTTCACTGTACACTTTTGTCCTAAATGGTCAACATGCTTTCGTAGGCAGTGGTCCACTTATTTTCGTTGAGAACACAAATTTACAGATTGCGGTGCTGTTGTTTCAAGGGAGGCCTAAGCAGGGCTGTATGGCTTCTAGTTTGCTTTCGTCACCTAGTATGTGAGCTCAACAGTAAAACACATCAAACGGTGGAGAGCTTTGTTGCAGCCCCCATGCTTTCTAGATTAGATAAAAGTGCAAGGACAAAACCAATGGTGTGGGCGGCTACGACAGAACGCGAGCTTCGCGATCAACGCATTATTTGAAGCACGTTTGATGTTCTACCAGCTAGTAGGACCCGTGCCTTAAGTGCATTAACTCTAGACTTTAGTACGCGATCAGTCGCGCGGTGCTACTTCAATTTGTGTTCGTTTCGTCCGCCTGGAACCTATCAAATTTTAGCGTCTACCGAAGATTGTTCCAGCATCGCAGTTCAGTTACTAGTACAGGTAGTTCAGTGAAGCCAAGCGCTTGTTTTCTGAAGCGGCGTACATCCAGGTGGTGAGTTTTGTGTAGGAGTATCACCAGACGCTTATCTTCTCTGTATCGTTCCAATTTTAACAGACCACCAGTTAGTCATCGAAATCCATTCGCCTGTAATGGAGGCTTCGGTTTTGTTCCAATTTTAACAGACCACCTGTAATGGAGGCTTCGGTTTTGTCACTGATGCATAAGGCCCACACACACATTCAACGGTGCCACGCATCCACATTCCGCAGCTCGTACGTCGAAACTACGTGGGACTGTGTGCGACTGCCAGGAACGCTGATGTTTCCTTAGTTGGACTGTCCACCGTCTATGTTGAAACGTCTGCTGCACCCATCTGTGGTTACTGGACTCGCACGTTTGTGCGTTTTTCACGGGGAAGCAGCTTGTGGGTCAGGGTCGTCAGAGCATCATACGCGTTTGCATCAGCGCAGGCTTGGAGTTACCATGGCGAGACGCATCGCTGGATGCTGTTTGTGTTGATGCGGCTGTATCCGAAAGGGTGCAGGTCAAAGCGCCAGTTCCTGTTCCTGATAAGCAATATGACCTGTATGAAAAGGTGGGAATGCAACAATTGTAGTGCCGGGCGGGTGGCAGACGTGGACTACAGTCATTTGAACAGAGGGCATTTTCCATGTCGCACATTCGGCGGTGTCAAATTCGCCAACCAAGGTGACATCGGAAACAATCAGAAGGTAAGCCTCTGTTCATCCGACATTTGGGCCCATGCAAACTAGACACTTTGCGTGAATGAAATCCTATGCCAAATATTAACGCTGTTAGCATTAACGCCTTTTATCCACGGTTATCGTGTAACTTGTGTGGTCTTGCGCTGTACCATAAGCAGCACAGTGACAGCGCGATCCGGTCTAACTGGACTCTTGGATATCCGGAGCAACGTTCATTGGTACCGAGTAACGTCTCACGATGAAGGCACTATGGATCGTTGCTGTTTCGCTCCACGTGCATGCGGCACCTAACGAATATTTTGACCTGTCCCAGTGCTTTTTAGCATGATTGCGGAGCCCAACGGGCTCACCACCTAGCAAAATAATCTGCATCCCTCAAAATGCTTGGTTTTCCTTGTCAGCAGATAGCGCTGCATCCGGGCACTGACTAAGCTGCAAAAATCTCTAAAGGCAGAGGCTGTGGGTTGTGCTAAGTAGAATATTTCACCTTCGGCTGCCACTGGGCGAAGATGATGCCAGGGATTGTTACATGCAATCTGACAACATGATATTCAACGAGCACGACGACGTGCAGTCACAGTCACAGATGAATATCATCGTACAGCGGATGTATCTCACCTTGCCGCAATGGCACCGCATTTGGCAGCAAGTAAGCTCCCCGTTACCAGATATATGGCCGCGTAGACGAAGCCTTGAGTGCGGTAAATCGTTGTCAGCAGATAGCGCGCTGAGTAGATAGTCGTGCTGAGAATGTTTCACCTATGGAGGGAAGATGCCAAGGATGGTTACATGCAATCTGTGACTGCACGTCGTCGTGCTCGTTGAATATCATGTTAAGTACAGCGGTTTCATCTCACCTTGCCGCAACGTCACCGCATTTGGCAGCGAGTAAGCCCCCCGTTACCAGATATATGGCCACGTAGACGAAGCCTTGCGTACGGTAAATAGCGGACATATGCTACCGGTAGCGAATGCTACCGCATTCGGCTTCAACCTCAGCAGTGGAGTAGTCTACTGTCGAATGGTTACACTAAGCTGGTTGTATGCCACGTCATTCGTGTTATCCGTGCTGTGTCGGCTGACATATGGACTTGCAGTGTGTGCAAGGATTGTTGGGTCGGAACGTTCACAATACAGCTTGTGGGTTGTTCGCCAGCACACTAGTATTTATGCTGCTGTACGTTTCTCCATGTCAACTGGCTATTAAGACATGTGCAGTGAACGAGGAATGCATTTGCGATGTTCGGTGCATCTGCAACGAAATGCAGCCTGTGAGTTCAATTCCACGAGGGTTGCCCCAATATTCACATGCCGCATTGCGCTAATATACAATTACCCAGAGTAGTACAGAATGCGGAAAATGAACAACGCGCCGTACTTATACGATTACGCAGCGTAATACAGAATGCGGTAAATGAATAAATACGTCGCGTTAAAACATTCCAGGATGTGCGTACAGCTGAGCCACTGAGCGGCCCCAGCCTCATACACTATTAAGGCGCGAGGGCTGGCGATCTTTCGTGGAGCGCGCTGTTGAGTTTCCGTATTGAATGACGGATTTATGGACTGGTTTTGTGAACTGCAAAATAGATGGACAGTTTGGCGAGGCTCAACGGATGTTGAACTGCAGAAACCCTGCACACTGGAGAAAACGAAGCGTTGAGTGAGCTGGAGTTCGAAGCGCCGCGCGTGCAATGTGCTTAGGAACTTAGAATCAAATCTTTTGGGCAGCCTGGGAGATGGAAGATTCGATGAACGCTGCACAAAACGAAATAGCTCCGGGTGTGTGTGGCGGCGTACCACAAGGCCGCGTCCTCACTACCGAGCGTGTGAACTGGTTGGCTCTCCCAGCACCTGGTCCCACGGCACAGCAGCGCAGTAGTGACACTTACCTAGTTTCGAACGCCTACACTACCGAGCGTGTGAACTGGTTGGCTGCTCCAGCAGCTCGTCCCACGCCACAGCAGTGGTGTAGTCTTACCTCAGTACTGTCGAATGGTTACACTCTATACGGTATTTTCAAATCAGGTTGTATGTTCGCCCGGCATGCATCATACTGGCCGTCTTCCAGCGAATGAGAGTTTTGGTTGCGCCGGTGCAACCTGGAATTCCCGTTGCACTTCGAGGGTACGTGTTGTGTCGGCTGACATATGGACTGGGGACTCGTAATTGTTGGGTCGGAACGTTCACAATACAGCTTGTGGGTTGTTCGCCAGCACACTAGTATTTATGCTGCTGTACGTTTCTCCATGTCAACTGGCTATGAAGACATGTGCAGTGAACGAGGAATGCATTTGCGATGTTCGGTGCATCTGCAACGAAATGCAGACTGTGAGTTCAATTCCACGAGGGTTGCCCCAATATTCGCATGCCGCATTGCGCTAGTTCACGCATTCCGTATTACGCTGGGTAATTAGCGTTAAAACGTTCCAGGATGTGCGTACAGCTGAGCCACTGAGCTTCCCTAGCCTCATACACTATTAAGCCGCGGAGCGCGCTGTTGAGTTTCCGTATTGAATGACGGATTTATGGACTGGTTTTGCCTTGAGGACCCGTATTGAATGACGGATTTCTGGACTGGTTTTGCCTTGCGTCACGCATGCGCTGGTGGTAGCAAAAGCTCTCGTCGACCATGTCCAAGCTCTTGTCGACCATGCCTGATGTTTGTGTTGTCGGCCACGTCCAAGCTCTCGTCGACCATGATTGATGTTTTGTGAACTGCAAAATAGATGGACAGTTTGGCGAGGCTCAACGGATGTCGAATTGTAGAATCCCTGCATACTGGAGAAAACGAAGCGTTGACTAAACTAAATGCTCTAAGCGGTGCACGAGTCAAACCTTTTGGGCAGCCTGAAAGATTCGATGCTCAACGAATGTTGAAAGTTGACGTGGTTAGTAGTAATGATAAGCTAAGCTACGTTGACGTGGTTAGTAGTAATGATAAGCTACGGTGCATTGCAGCAAGTGCGTTGCGCAACAGAGGTAGTATCGTCCTCCTCGACAAGGTAGAGACTCTTTTGAACCTCAAATGCCTCATTTTTAGGCCGTGCATCGTTTCTTCTGGTGGCGGCCCTTCATATTGAAACAGGACGTGTGTAGCATAAGTGGCAAATAGCGAGAGCACAATTCACGTTAACTGCTCTAAGCATTCCGCTACATCGCAGCTTTGCTCCCCCCGGTTTCGCCGGTTTGGGTAAACAACCAATATGATACCACTGGCCAGTAGACGAGCACGCAAAACGTTACTATGTTATGTGTAGAGCTGCAAACAAGTGGGATTGAGATGGGGCTGGGCGGAACGTCACAGCCGGCTCTCGTGCAGCGCTCTCAGTTGCTAAGAACGGTATTTTGTCCTTCCGGAGATGACCGAAATTTAGATTGTGAGCATACTCCTGAGTAGCTGAACTAGGTGGCTGCCCTGTAGGCGCATACGTTCGCTCACAAACTACTGGATTTTGTTGCATGTGCGTGCGAAAAACCACAGAATGGCTGCTAGCGAACTAAGGGGAATAACAGCTCCTAGTGAACTACCAGAGAGTGAGAACCTTACACAGTCAACCTTACATTGTTTCCAAATGCATTTGTTGCATGCATGCTGCAACGGCAGGTATATAAAGGGAAGAATACCGGTTCTCTAGTGTAGTGACAGTGACGCATTGATAATCGACGTGGCTCCTAGAATATGTGACCAAATCTAGGGGACTCTATCCACTGGTTGCACTTGGCTTCTATGATTTGTGTGCATTGCCCTATTAGATTGGGCGTCCGTCGATCTTTATGAGACGCCCGTTTCGAAAGTATTTCGGTCTATATCAAAAGCAGCTGGCCGCGAGACGGTTGGGTTTATGTGCAGGATGTAAGCTTTGGGATGGCGTTTACGATCTCGCTAAGACGAATGGAAGCACTCTGTGGAAGCAATCTGCTCCCAAACATCCTTGCAATCAACAGACTTCCCCGTCGCACAGGTGAAGTATCCACGACCACAAGGTCAACTGTCCTCGAAACGAAAAGAGACGCGACGCGCGAGACAAGAGACGCTTGACGTCCCATCAGAGACCGTCAACGCCTCACTTCTTCAACCCAAACGTCTCCAATCAACGCGCCAAACACAACATGCCATCACACATCACTCTCCTCACACGAATGGAAGCACTCTGTGGCTTTGTTCGTGCCGAGCGTGGGGTTAGTGACGAGCTGTTCGACCAACACCTGTGACAATCCACAGGGAGTGCGTCTACAGGATCTCTCGGCAAACCCATTCTTGCTCACGTGAGAGAATTTAATCTACCGGGTGTCGGTCCCGTCCATGTATGGCACGTACGGCCACTTGACTGCGCGCGTTGCCTTGTCGTGGTGACCAGCCAAACTACTACGGTGCAAACCGCGCGGAGAGAAAGGTAGGCGTATGCACGAACAGCTGGTAAGAAGGTAGGCGTATGCACGAACAGCTGGTAAGAACTCTCTAGGGCAGCGTTTCTGCCCTGATAAGTGAATATCTCGATGTGGAAACCGCTATATCATTCCCCAGCCAGCCGCCCTTTGTGCATGTCGAAAATACATTGAAAGAAAAGCATGTTTCCTCTGTCTCTCTCTAGGGCAGCGTTTCTGCCCTGATAAGTGAATATCTCGATGTGGAAACCGCTATATCATTCCCCAGCCAGCCGCCCTTTGTGCATGTCGAAAATACATTGAAAGAAAAGCATGTTTCCTCTGTCTGCTCCACGGGCTCTGTGGCGTCTACGTGGAGGAACTAACACCCACATTTGTTGCTGTCCCTCTACGACCCAAGGCCGCCGACGGGTTTGCTGTAGTGGAAAGCAGACTGCGAGCAACGCCCTTACTCCGCCTTCCTTGCAGGCCGTACGTGGCGTGGAAGGTTTTCCTAGATTACAGCAGACACAGCGACATCATTCGCCGATAAAAAGCGTTGCTATTGCCCATTTGCCAGCTCACGAAACACGAAGCCATTTTGCAAACAATGAAGTTGAATTCGTACTGCATGCTCCTCGCGATATTAGGCGTTCCTCGATTATTATTGTGAGGGACTGCCAGGCAGTGCGTCTAAAGCGACATATCGCAATAGAAAGGCTGCATCGCCATTTTTAATCCGCACATGCTACCGCCCCCCCACACTGGTCAGTGGTGGTCAGCTCTATGATTCTCAAATATTTTAATGTTGGCGTCTTGGGACAATGCAATATGCACATGGCGTGAGTTTGAGGGGGCGTGACTGAGTGTCCGTCTGATGCAGCACTGGTGTTCTCTGTGCTGGCATATCCGCAAACCTGCAGTCAGCGTATGCGAAGCATGCTTACGGCATTAACCTCTACATGGGCAAGGTTGTACGTTCCGCACATCGCTGCAGGAGGCTGCTAACGCGTAGCAGAAGAAACAGCTGCAGCCGTCGCTTCTCTCCAAGCACAGGCGCGAGTACTGGCAACAATAATTGGCAGTGGTATACGAGCACCCCACACACCAGGCTGTGAGTGCCTGAGGCATTGAAGCCTGGTCGTGTGAAAATGCTCATTGCCAGCAACAACTTGATGGTGCCAGTCTGAAAGCGCCCGAAAACTGGGAACCTGCAAGGATTTTGCGGTGGCAGAGAATGCAGTTTCGCAGCGTTGGTTCTTGGTCTAACGTTCGAATTCCGCACTTCCGTTTGAAATATTTCCTTTAGTACAACAGCCCCACCAACACCAGAAGATACTTTCATGAAGATGTTGGAACGCATGATCGCAGATGTTTTCACGTTGACAGATATAGCACCAAAACTAGCAGACGGTAGCAAAGACGAATTGTGTACTATCCTAAATGTGGTGCTTCGCAGAAAGTGCGCAGAGTGGTCCAGCCCAGTCTGCGTGTACCTATGAGTGACGTCAGTAGCCATCGCCTTCTGGAAAAACAACCCTAAGCGTTTTCGGCTGTTATGTCAGTCAAGCACCACCTGTCGTTTATGACTAATATACGCTACCTTTGCAGTCTGTGGGTCACATTCGAATTGGATGAGTTGATTGGATTCGCCGATAGTCCGAGGAACCGATGCGGATTCGTCATAGTTTGCCTTTGTGCGTTCTGCGTCAGTTCACATAGCGTGTTACAGCTATAATGCACCGCCGGAAAAAGCGTTTGTCGGCTACACTTTAGGCATTTGTCGGCACCTACGACCGACCACGATCTTTGTGAGAGGTTTGAGTTGTTGCACATCTGTTAGGACCCGAAAGGTGGTGAACTATGCCTGAGTAGGGTGAAGTCAGGCGAAAGCCTGATGGAGGCTCGTAGCGATACTGACGTGCAAATCGTTCGTCAAACTTGCCCATCGCTGATCCACGCTGTGGTGTTGGAAAAGGCATACCATTCCACCTCGCCGGAGTTTCTAAACCTGGCAGTCGCTGTCCCTGTTCGGAATGCTTCAGTATGTGAGTAGTGCTTTAGTGGCACGGCAGCATGCCTGGCAGCGCCGAATGGCAGCTGCGCCGGCGGGCGATTGTCTTTAGTGGCACGGCAGCATGCCTGGCAGCGCCGAATGGCAGCTGCGCCGGCGGGCGATTGTCTCCATTTGAGCGCACCCGACGAATGCTGCTTTGCGCATCAACGGCGCAGAAAGCAATAGAGTAGTTCTACCGACCCTAGTACAAAAACGGTGCAGAAAACAATACAGCCCTAGTACAAAATGGGCGTCGTGATCATTCTATTGCTTCGTGAATTGTTTCAGAACAGCCCTAGTACAAAATGGGCGTCGTGATCATTCTATTGCTTCGTGAATTGCTTCAGAACGATAGCGGCCGTTAGAACGGTGCCTGGCGGAACACGGCGCTAAGGTGTATAAAAACCTTTCAATGCCAGATAGTATGTTGTGACAGAAACCTGGCCGCCGTAGTGCCTTTTGCTTTTACGGTGAAAAACAACCAATCAACGACACAGACAACAGCTGCAACTACTCGTAAGGACGGTGCTCGCCCAAATGCTCGGATTTATAGAAAGTACGTTTTGTCGAAGTGTCGATTTCGATGCCATGTGCTGGTGCGGTGTGTTCTGCTCTTCTGTGCGATGATGGAACTGGTATTTATGCTGCTTTACATGCGCTGAGATTTCTATTTCTAAGTGCAAGACAGCTGCATAAATATGGGCATTTTCTAGTGCTGGTGCGGTGTGTTCTGCTCTTCTGTGCGATGATGGAACTAGTATTTATGCTGCTTTACATGCGCTGAGATTTCTATTTCTATGTGCAAGACAGCTGCATAAATATGGGCATTTTCTTGTGATACAGACTGTATGAAACACGCGTACAGTGTAGTGAAACACCAGTGCTGTAGCAGTACTGGTGTATACACCTTTAACAAAAACAAAAAAGCACCAGTGGCATACGACTCCCTCTCTCCCCCGGTGCAGTGTATGCATAAACGCGAGTCGTTTATGACTCCAGATTGGCGCTCCACATGAAACGACGCGCGTTTATGCAGAGTCTTATAGAGGCAGCACAGTTGTCTATTCACTTTCACGTAGGATTGTGTACATGCGGCAGGTTATGGTTTGGCACTACGCGAGCCACCACATACTACGGATGTGATGGTTCCGGTCGGTGGGGAGTTGTATGCCGGGGATGAAGCTTTAATTACGAAACGCCTACTAAGTTCGTGAGCCAAATTGCACACTAAAAGGGCACTCGGGAAGGAACTGGAAATAGACCGTGGATACAGCAGCTCAATTTAGTGAACGGATGGCTGTGTTAACAAGCACTTCTTTCCCTATCATGCACTTCCCTATCATGCTTGTTGCACAGGTCAAAACGTTTTCGTCGATTGAATGTGGAATATTTGTTTAGTGACCGGATGGCTGTGTTAAGCACGTCTTTATCATGCTTGTCGCACACGTCAAAACGTTTTCGTCGATTGAATGTGGAGTATTTGTGTCCAAGTACATGCGCGAAAGATGTGGAGCACTGTTGTGGAAGTGTGCATCTTGTGAATGCTTCTGCAGCTGGCATCGGCGCAGTCTTTGTACTATTCTACGAGAGCGCAAATTTAGGACTGTTTCCTAGGCACAACACAGAATCTCCTGGCATTTGCTGGAACTATAGTTTGTACGTTTGTTTGTTTGTGAGGCTCACAAAGGGCTACGTTCCTAGCGGCTTTTTGATACTAGGTAGTGGTCATTGGCCGGCCGTCTGATTCTAGGACTTTGCGTTTTACTGCTATGAGAAGGAGGTGCGTTTCAAGGAACGGCATGACAGAACGAATCGGAATACTATACGAAATACATAGCATTTCATCCTGTGTACTTACGTATAGTATTCCAATTCTGCAGCTTTTGTTTTCAAGCATATGCTGGTAGAAGACGAGCAGGGAAGGTCAGTCAATGCGTATCCTCCGTTTTCAAGCCTATGCTGGTAGAAGACGAGTAGGGAAGGTCAGGCAATGCATATCCACTTCGAGAAGTCTGACCACACTGTGATTAATGCCGCTGTATAGTTTATAACAATGCTTCACGGGGTAAATATGTGAAGAGAAGCTGTAGCGCCGTCTCGGAAAAGGAAGTACGTACCATGCAAAACAAGGGCATTTCCAGTACGGATTCCTCTGTACCCTTGCCGTGGTACAGACTAAGGAGCACTACGGTTCGGTAGCAAACAGATGGTGCGTCGCATGTCCTCTGAGGCATGAAACGGTCGGCCGTCAACCCAGTTGCTCCAAAATTAGGCTTTAGCCGATTTATGGGACCTGTAGCAGTTTCTCCAAAATTAGGCTTTAGCCGATTTATGGGACCTGTAGCTTTACAATTTCGTGTTTGGATCCCACGCTCCTGTGCGCAAGGAGCCCAGCTCTTAGCCGCATCTTCGTACAAGCATCGCACACCTCATTGCCCGTTCTGCTGAGTACAAGTCAGAGCGAGGGAACACCCACATGTGCAATCGCCACACTCATGGCCTCTCCAACAACAGTTTGTGGGTACCCTTGAGCTACCACACTCTCTGCCCGTTTGAATGATACCAACTATCAGCCCTGGTTTGGCAAAAACATGCATGCGCTCCTCCGTATCGTTCCATTATCCCACCTGCATCCAACCGACGCCTCCGGTGGTGGGGTTCGTCGAAAGCTTCGTCGTCTGCTCTGTAAAATTAGGCGGCCCATATAATTTTTCCGCATTGCGACGGTGTGCTTGATTCTGTGGCAGCGTTTACCTCGTAGCGCTACTCTGGGGCAGGGAAGGACCTCAACATGTCGCCCACACTGCCTTCAGAAGCTGAAGCTAGGCCGCGCAAATGTGGGCACCGACGAGATATCATAAGCCCTCCATAAACCTCTCAGCTTAAACCTCCTCGTTCGCTACAGTGAACCTGTAGAACGTGCGCTACCATGGCATGCCTGCGTCTATCCACTCTGCTCACATCGCCGGATGTTTTTGTGGCTCCTCGTGTACTCCAGTGATCAGTAGTGTTCAACGTTTCAACCCTATCCCTAAAACGTTTCAATCGCTGGACTAGATGCGAAGCATACAGCATCTGATCATCGTCGGCCTTCGCATATTCGCCAGGTTGTGGGTATCCCCCTCGCTAGTCAAGCACAATCACAAATCTCCCGGCTACCGAGCTATCGCGAGTGTCACTCGATGTAGGTATATGTTGATTTATCTGTGCAGAATAAGGTTTGTAATGCACAACTTTGCTGCAGGCACAACAGCTAATACTAGCCCGCATATTCCCACTCACGTGATATGAACTATCAGCTTTGGCTTGGGAAAAGCATGGTGGTGCCGGCTACACACACAGGCAAAGGCACATACGTAGACACACACACACACACACACACACACACACACACACACACACACACACACACCAAGTTCTTTGCAACTAGTTATCGCATATGTGTGTTTCTGTAGAGCGATGGTGTGCACTTGTCTATGATTTGGTTTGCACGTCGGCACGTCGAAGATATCTATCCACACTGCCGTGACAAGCTCAAACTCGCCAGCGAAGTTTGAGTCACGGCAGTGTGGAAGATAGCTATCCACACTCACGCCGTGACAAGCTCAAACTCGCCAGCGAAAATGCCTGTGGTCTGCCCACCGGAGCAGCCTTACACATATACGTCTGAATAGTTTAGGGTATCCATGGTATGAGCAGGCTGTAAGCAAGATAGATAGCAAACTAAACAGGCATGTAACAAGCATGCAATGGACGAACAGGTTGGGGAGGTTCTCGAACCAGGAGCTTGGCCCGGGCTTGCAACAAGCATGCAATGGACGAACAGGTTGGGGAGGTTCTCGGGCTTTGGAAGCGTTTCTAGTATCGTTTGTGTGGAGACCTCCCGGGTGCAAAGGCTAAGTATGGAACCGCCGTAAAAAGCTAGAAGTATATAACAGCTGTGTGAATCATCCGGTGGCGTGGCAAGGATGTAAGCGCCATGTCACACATGTGGCAAAGCCTCTGTGGCAAAGCCTCCAAGCACTCCCGTGAGGCTCCAGGGATAGATATATGAGGTGAATCGTCTCTACTCGCTACACTTTACCGTGTGGCCCGGGCATGCTGCATAGCTGACGCATGACGCATTGTGGTGCCCTCCAATGCTCCATGATATGCAACATTTCATTCGATGAAGCATCTGGCCATCCTTGGCCTTCACACCGTCCCGTCACCAGCTTGTGGGTACCCCGCTTAATTGTTGCGCAAAATCACACGTTGCCTGTCTCGACAGCAATAGATATGTATAATAAAAATTGTTCCGCATATATCAAAGGCATATCTAATTGCCTGTCCCTCGATGTCAAACGTGCACAGGGTTGGTCAGCCACAGCACCTACGGATAGCTCAGGCATAACGGCGTGAGGTATATCAACTATACCGAGCTAGTTTGGCAACAGCATGCATTTGCTCTTTCCATGACCAAGATTCTTGAGGAAATTACAGAAGCTAACCAAACGTTTATACCACGAAATCTGTACAACCATCACTGGTATAAACTTTTGGCGACTGGTACCAATATACTTCCCAAAAGTACGAAACCTGCGCCCGTGTGAGCAGAATGTAAGTAGAATTGATAGGAAAGTAGGCAGGCATGCCATTGTAGGCCAGGTTGTAGGGCAGGTCAGCAGGTGCACTGTGGCGGACTAGCAGCATCACTCACATCTGTTATAGGGGAGTAGTGGCTAGACTGTACCTACTGTCTTACGGTATGAGATGCGCATGAGCTGATGACTGGAATGGGGAAGGACGTGGAGTCTTCACGTAATTCCATAAAACTGCTTCAAAACTCATTCCATAAAACTGGCGAGGACAAAAGTTTTCGTGCGCGTGCAGTCAGCATTGCATTGGGTGCATTGTACAGTGAAAATCTGGAGAAAATGGGAAATTTAAACTGTCCAGAAAGTACGCCTCCGTTTGGCCTAACAACTGTCCAACCTAGTGTTCACCATATAGTTTAAAATTCCCGTGTTCTCCAGATATTTTCTGCCTCGATACCGCCCACATCAGCTGCCAAGCCTTTGGCCTAATTTCAGCTCCAAATATACAGTTCTTCCTGGGGAAATAGGCAGTACGTGCCAGTTTCGGCAGCTACAGACACGACCCATCTGCCAATGAATGTTACTCATTTGCCTGGTGATCTATGCATAAATGGTTTTACTGCTCATTATAGTGGTGTTTCCCGGCAACAGATATGGGGACACATTTCAACGAGCGGAAACGCGCGTGTCATTGTTAGTGTACATGTACTGTGCAGACAACAGCGTTAGCTATCGTCTGTCTAGTTCCACATGAAGTAGCTTCTTCCTGTGGTGAGTAGGGGGTACGTCGAATTACGTAGTAACATTCGTTCTACAGTAGGCTTTGCATCCAAACTTTGGCCTCGTATTTCCCGACAGTATCGTTTAGGCTACAGTTATGCTACAGTAGGCTTTGCATCCAGACTTTGACAGTATCGATTAGGAATGGTGTACCAGCATAATCATCGGCAAACTACCGATTTCATGAGTGCATTAATATTGTGCAAGCTTTCAATTAGCGTTTTCGGAGATGCGCTGTTTTGGGTTTGCTATACCTGTGTCGTGTGTTGCACATGTCCCCGGGTCTTGTCTCTGCCAAAGTCTCTGGCGTAGACGGCGATTTTACCTATCCTCCGTTGGCCTGGTACACAAACCACCCAGTGAAACGTGTCGAACGGAAAACCTCCAGACGTCCGTAAAGGCCACTGTGCAGACGGAGATTGTGAGCTAAACAACAGTCATGTTAGAGTATTGTTTCTTTCTTCCACTGCCGGCGATGTCCAAACGCTTCTCCAATAATGCCTGAATATGAATAATGCCTGAATATGCAAAATTGTTGCATCACCGCCGCCTCAAAACACGTAGTGGCCGCGCCGAATACGTGTCCCAAGCGTATCTAGCGTTCATGCCTAGCAAGTACGTTGGTTCCAGAGGCATTCGCCGGTACACCATCGAATGGCAGGGGACGGTCCGCGCTGTAACATAGAGGGAGGTATTGCCTCGAACATCCTTACTTTCTCAAAACCCTGATATTCTCCTGAAGGATGTACGTTCAGCGTCTATCAAGTGTAGATCACATGCATCACAGCATGGTCTATCCGGATGGTACTGACTCTGTCCACCTGAAGGATTTCTTGGGAAGGAAATGGCCACCCCGAAGTGCTGTTGTCCTGCAATGCGTTCCCGGCGCTTTGAAAATGTTTCCAATGCTAATGAAATGCGAGTGCAAGCAAAAGTTAGCTACGGATGTGTATTGCCCATCAGAATAACACAGCCTGGCTTCCAGCAGTGCAAGGTGATAGATAGGACAGCTAAGCCCGTCAGAGCACAGCTCGGCTGCATCACAGATGGCGTAAAGACTTCCTGTCTCTAAACACCGCCTGGCGTTCGCCAGCTAGTGCGTTATATGCAGCCCAAACGGGGGCGACGTTGTTTGACTTGAAGCCCCACTTGCTATGCATACAGCAAAGCGGGCTTCGAGATCGTGGCAAGGATATAGCGACCGTTTTATTTCAACTTGATGCACTTCCGGGAGAATACAAGGCTTTATACGGGCAGCACAGGCTTTATTCAGGGGTCCCGTGTCTTCCGTCTCAGGCGGATTGGAGTAACTCGCTTCATTTGCAGGGCCAATGGAATGATAGCTTCTGAACTACCAGGCAGTGCGTTTGCTAGTCAAAGAGACCTGTACTACGAATTTACATGCCTGCAGTATGAGAGATACCAATCTGCAAATCGCGGTCGCGCTCTGTCGCTACACGTGATGGACTGCGGCGACCTGTCAGCACCAAGTCTTTGAATAGCGACCATACCATAATGTTTCACGGAAAACCGAGTTAGCGAGAGATACCAATCTGCAAATCGCGGTCGCGCTCTGTCGCTACACGTGATGGACTGCGGCGACCTGTCAGCACCAAGTCTTTGAATAGCGGCCATACCATAATGTTTCACGGAAAACCGAGTTAGCGGAGACCGCTGGACCTTCAGAGAGTACGCTGTTGGGAATATGTCTGCAATCTTGCGGTGGCCCCAGCCGTTAGGCGTTGATCTTAAATAGTAGCCAGTGCAATGTTGACCTATGTGTTCAAATTTCGCAGAGAGTAGGGATCAGAGAATGGCGTTATATACACACTACTAAATGTTTGCACTGTTTGCTGCAACCTGTTTTGAAGGTGAAAAGGTGACGTTCCCACTTTGTGATACCAGCCGGTCGTTTGCCTACTTCGTATTCTCACGTTCATAGGTGACGTTAGCCTTTTCGAACTGCAGCCATGTACCATCCGTCTGCCCGTCATTGGGACCGCTTCAGGTTGTACGTATCGGTAACCTTTTCGTGATTTCCATGTCCATTGGCATTTCCTACAACACATACCGTGGCCTTGTGTGAGCGAGCGTTCGTTGTCGGTTCGCTAGTCAAGTTTTGGATGATCACATTGCGAGTGCTAGGTAAACTACCGTGCTGACCATGCTAACCAACAGGAAGTGAGCGTCTGAAAAACAAATCTCCGAACCGGGTATTTCTGGTAATTTGTATTTCAGACGCGATTTGTAGAGCAAGCCTGCCTTCTTCCTTCGAATTTTCTATTAGCCGTCTAGGCTAACATTTTACCCAGCTTAACTTCCATACTTTCACCTTCGTACTGCCCAGTTTGGCGCATGCGTCCTAGCCGTCGGATGTAGTGAGGGAAAACAGTTGTGCGTGTGTGGAGGTACAATTCTGCAAGGTACAAGTAACTGTCCATGCCTCAGAAACACCGGCTTCAGGGGAGACTTTTTGAGTTTTCAGCTCGTTCGTTTTACCTTGCTCCGCTTTAGATACTTGCTCCGCTTTAGATACTCTGGCTGAACACAGAAATAGAACAGATGCCCTTAGACAAACCTATAATTTAGTGCAGAGAGGCCACCAGTCGACCCCATCCGGATAGGCCATGAAGCCGCTTTCCACCAGTGGTTGTTGGTGCGGCCCGAGTAATAAATGTGTCGATTAAGAATTGTAGTCCATGCAGGTCTGCATGTTCGTCACTGTGCGGCACCTCTCCCGGCAGGTATGGTGCAAGAAGCAGGAGTGTCCAGTGAAGGCAAGTTCTGTTGAGCGCAAAGCTCGGGGGTGTCTTGTTTTGAGGTTCGAGACTTCTCTCGATGGGGCCTGCGCTCTGAATTCCTGCTGCGTTCCGTTGTTCAGGAAGTAGGTGTTTAATGAACGGGTACTAGGCCGCTCCTAGTAGCTAGCACGCAAGCTTGCGAAAGCACACAGGTATAACCGAGCTTCACTATGCTCCAGTATGTGCGTTATAATTGTTGTCGGCAGCACATATTTGTATTATTCGCTCTTCCGGGTGTGTGCCGGCATGTGCCAATGCTCTTCTGCGTGGAGGCGTTATGTTTGACCCTGAGCACGGTGCTACACAGGTTGTGGCCATTCTACCTGCGTTTGAAAAAATGCGAGGAGCAGGCGGCTAACTCGGTGGACGCAGCCAGTTTAATTTAGTCGATGTGTTGAGAAACAAACGCATTTTCTTCGGCACACTGGCACGTTACCAATTGCGTTGATCGGCTGGGAAACAAACGCATTCTATTCGATATGCCATCTCCAGGAATGTTGACATTCCTGTGATTACAATTTCTTAGAGGGTGAGCTTTGGACACACAGCGTGCCCAGGAACAGAATTCGGGGTCAGTTATAAGCGCGTTTGTTAATCAAGCGTTCAAAGGGCTGATAAAGATGGCTAATTGCAGATTTTACACCACCCTGTGCACTAGTAGAAACACTTGCCCTGCGGAATGTGCAGCCTGTGCGTTCGCTTGGAGCTGGGACTGCAGCCTACGCATTCGAATTACCAAGTTACGTTTCAACAGCATGTTGTACGTCCACCTATTCGTCCACCTATTCGAATAGCATGTTGTACGTCCACCTATTCGTCCACCTATTCGAATAACTTGTCAAATGGCAACTGGTTGTTGCTGAGGTCATGCCCTATGGTTTACAAGGCATTTTACCAACATTCGGGCTCGATTGTGTTCTTCCCAGACAGTGAGCGTCTTGGTGGACTAGTGCCGTGAAACGCCAAGCGTGCCTTAAGCCAGTGTTTTGAATGGCCCTCCGTCGTGTTTTGAAAAGGTTAGATTGGCCCTCCGTCGTATCTTCATATGATGCGGTATGAGCCCACTGCGCCAGCAATCATACCGCATCATTTGTTTATTTGCATCAGTGGCCGTTTCGTCTGAAGGACCCCCATGCCTATCGACAGAGAACTACAGTAGTGGACGACGAAGTGCCACTGGCCCAAACGTGTTTCAGTACACAATCGTGATTGAGAAGTATTTGGGCGCCTAGCTTGTACGTCTTCTGCAAGCGCTAAACTTAGATTAGGGTCGACCTAGTACGTGCGACGGACGATAGCTCATATTGCATAAAAGCGAAGGTCCTCAAAGCTGCGGATTTGAAGGCGGCGCTGCTCGTATGCGGCAGGCCTGGCGTTACGCGGACGGTTCGATTTGGCGATCTTTAGGACGTGCGTTTAAACCCAGGACCACTAACGACAAACGTGCCAACCCCAGCGCCAGCAAAATATGTGTTGAACCGACTTTCACATTGACGTTTTGCTGTTGCTAACCGAATTTAGCTAATCCTGGCTGCTTGCAAATAGGGAGCCGAACATTCCAGAAAGTAGGCGCGCAGCTGGTAGCTCTGATCAAACAAACTGTGGGTACCACGGAATACAGGACCTCGTTAAGGGGGAGAAGGTTTTCATACACAGAAATGGTGTGCTGCTGAATACGCAAAGAAGGCGCTTGAAGCACACAATGCAACGCCAAACTGTGGACAATAAGTTGGTGGGTGTCATCGATCAGAGTGGTGACGCCAACCACTTTGGGCAACCGACCATTTTCGAGCACGGTAATTGTCTTGTTCCAAATGTCTTAACGGAGCGCTGGATGCATATGAATGTAACACGAAGAGCATTAGAGCTTTTGTGGGGTGCAACCAGATGGTAGGTGCCATCGCGGGCAGTCGTCATGCAAACCCCATCTGCGAAATGCCGTTGCGCAAGAGGCTTTGCCGCGTTGTTTAAGCTATGCTTAAACAACGCTATGCTTAAACCACGCGGCATAGGACTTACAACTGATAGAAATTCCGCTGAGGTTTTGGGTATTTAGTTCGTACGTCTTGCCCAATCGGTTTTCCCGTCGTTGCCATCGCAAAAGGGAGTATTGCGCCATTTTGATGTTCGTGTTGCTCTTGTTCCTGCATTAGAGGGGGCCTACAATCACGCGTTGGGAGTCTGCTTATATTCGTTGGTGGAGGAGCCTTCCGCGAAGCATGGCTGGAGTTGCTCAGCCGCGGTTATGGCCGTAGAGCTGCTCGGTGACTTCATGCCAGACACTTAACAGACGTTTAAAAAGGAGGTAGTTTATGCACGTCGTGGTCCAGTTGGATGAACACCGTGAGGTATCGAATGGATGCACAATCGTTTTTGTGGTAATGTGTCGCGTAAGTTGTGTAGTCATTTGCTTGTGATCTGATTCATTGGCCTTCGTATCAATATCGCATATATCGCTGCTGATGCGGCCGCGTTTAAGCAGAAACCACCTTACGCACACGCTATGATATTTTCGTGCCCAAACATCGATGCTATATCTAGAGGACGCCAGTTCCAACGAATAATTCGCTGTTGTTACTGCATCAACCTCCATATTTCTCGACAGTATTACTGCCTGCCAGGTAGCAGGCCATATACTACTGCATCAACCTCCACTACTGGCTCCCAGGTAGCATGCCATATACTACACCTGAAAACGGCGCCGGCCATGGCTGCTGGGACCTGATGTGACCACTATTCGGCGCGTTTCGGTTCTGTGCAGTACGTATGTGTTTGGCGCTGCTCGATATGAGTTTGGTTCTGTAGCTGCAGTTTGTCAATAGTCTGGTGCACCCGTGCAGTACAAAAGGGTTTCTGTATCCCGTTTGCGTGATATACAGGCAGTGAGCACCAGCGGCAATGCATACGCGAGGCGGGGGTTCAGGCACGCGACGCAGCTGAAGTTCTTAGCCTGCACCTCTCTAAAGAACTCCAGGGCCAAGGAATAATTTGGCGTCGTTTGCTGCATTACCCGCATTGCTCGACAGTAGTACTGGCTGCCAGGTAGCAGGCCATATGCTACACCTGAAAAGGGAGCCAGCCTGAGTCGGGCTTTGACTGTTCCACCACGCATCGGTTCGTACCCGTTTTGTGCAGAACGTAGGTTTTTGAAGCTACCGCTGTAGTTGCAGTTTGTCAATACGTTGTAGTCTGTCTAGAGTGCACCAGCGCAGCGTGTATCCCGTTTGCGTGATATACAGATAGTGAGCACCACCGGCACTGCATGCCTGACGCAGAGGCTGTTCTCGGCGTACCTTTTAGATGGCACGGATATTGTCGGGGTGTTCGCATTTTAACCTTTTAGAGGGCACTGATGTTTCGTGATGGGACGCTAGACAAGGGCCGCTGTCACGCAGCGACGTATGTTTCTTCCAGCGGGTGCGCTCCGTTACAAAACACCCACGAGCCGCTTGTTACAGCGCGACCAGAACATTGTCACAATGCACATTGCATTAGGCCTACTATGCACAATTGCCCCCCTGTGGGATACAGACAAAGAATCCCCGTGGGTGCCCTCGCAAACGTTGCATTGTTGTACTTCGCAGAGAACATACAGTTGCAAAATACAATCTGGCAAGAGGGTGCTCAGCAGGTGCCGTTCAAATAGGCCTAACATCGTAGATGAAAAATCACCTGTAGGCATCGGCCTTTGCAAAATGGTTTTCCCCCCTACCGGGTCTCTAGAATGTATGGACCGTAGTTACTGCGTTAGCATGACAGCAGCTACAGCTGAAAGGCGCAAACGTTAGCCTTTGAGTGTAGGATTTGGGTGCTTCTCTTAACCATCCGGGGATCAGCGTACCTTTGAGCCCACGAAGTGTTTTTTTGCATGTCGTGAAGCAAGTGCGTCAGTTCGCAAAGTGCGGGATACAGGCTCTTGGCGCATGCGTAACGCAAAACTGAGTGTTGATTTGGCAGCAAGTGTATGAGACGGCAGAATGAATCACTTGGTTGTGTATGAGACGGCAGAGTGAATCACTTGGTTGTGGCACTTACACTTGCTGAGACGGCAGAGTGAATCAGTTTATGAGACGGCACAGTGAATCACTTGGTTGTGAATGAGATGGCAGAGTGAATCACTTGGTTGTGGGTTGTGGCACTTACACTTGCTGAGACGGCAGAGTGAATCAGTTGGTTGTGGCACTTTGAATATTGTCCCCTTGGTTGTTGGCTGAACTTCCATGGTGTCCAAAAAATGATCCTATGCCGCTATTTCAATGCCGAGTGTGCTGCACTCGGCACTGTATGCTGAGTAACGCCGTATGCTGGGTAACGCCGCAGATGGTGAGTGATTACAGAAACTCTCATCGCCGGTGGAAGAATTACTCGATTTTGGAGCAGCTTCTCGGTTGCATATCTTGTATCCGACTTTGATTTACAAGACATGCAACCGAGAAGCTGCTCCAAAATCGATATCGCGCACACAGCAAATTGGATGCCTATAGTTCCGATGAAGAATACTCGCATTGATGATTCCGTGACCGGTGGGTGTTGCGACTGCGCATGGTCCAGGACGTATGCCCCACTTTACCTGCGGTATGTGAGCAGCTTGTAGAGCGCCAACACTGCAATACTCTTCTCGGCCTATAACGTCCGTGTTGGCATGCACTGTCTTCAAAACCGCTGGCGTTTTGTATTGTGCTCCCCGAAATAATACCTACATATGGAGTACTGGCAGGCCCTCTATAAGGACTGCGCACGACTGGGTGTTGCCTGCAACACCGCGTTGCTAATTGCATCCTGCTCACAACGTGGATACGGTGGGACAAGCGGGGGCTGGTTAGCTTGGATGGCCGAGCAACCTCAGCGGGGGTGAACTACCAAATGCGTTATATATTGTGGTCGCCTATATAAACGTGCTTCGTGCGTCTCATACTTTGAAGCGATTTTCACAAATATTGCTCTGCAAGTATGAGAACGTGAGCTGAGTTTGCCGTCGTGCTGGTACGCTCGAACGTCGTTCCATGAAGCAAGGCTCTCTTAGTAACTGTTTTGCTGTGCGCCTACGCACTCCGATGTTGCCCTCGGTTCACCACTGCTTATCGCTGGATGTGGCTAGTTAGTCATGCATGCTGTGAAATTTTTTAAAAAACCTTTTCTCAGTATAAGCACGTGAGCCACGTTTTGCTACACCTGAACGTCGTTGCCTTCAACCCATTTCATAGTTATCCTCGCTCTGTCAAATCAGCTTTGCGTGGTCATTGCCTTCAAGTTGCTGCTATCTATTTGTATTGCGTTAGGGTTTTGCTGCGGTGTACACTGTTTCCGGCGACCAATGAAAGTGATAATCTCCGTCTTGATCTTTGCACACAGGCAGTATGACAACAATATTGAGATTGATAGTATGACAACAACAGGGTAGCTGGGACGCACGCTCATGTGGTTTAGGCATTAAGTGCCAGCGCAGGTTTCTCTGGTCTAGGTGAAGCGTTTGCGAGGTATGTTGCGTTTCCTCATCGTTCCAATCTATATATTTCTATATTTCTAGCGGCCAGGAAAGTGGCGAACATGTGGGATGCCAGTTTGAACTTAATCTGTGGGAATGCAAAAGCGCTGACAGTGCATGTGAAGTTGGGCGAACCCACAATTTGCTTTTCATGCAGGCAGTATGCCTCAACTCGCACCAGCAGCAGGCGCGCGTTGCTTGAGCCAATGATACTGCAGTACAATCAATGATTGCATACTTTTGGTTCTAGCGCATCACGCTAGACATTTGTAGGTCAAGGACGTGTTAGCCATGCATAGCCAATGCGGCAAGCTCCAGCATTTCGCGAACTTTCTGTACAACCGACACAAACACCCATAATGTGTGGTGCATTTGGGGTTTTGCTGCGGTGTACAGAGGGCCACCTTGTACCCACACCTGTTTGCTGCGGCCGATGAAACTCAACCTCAATATTGTTGTCATACTGCCTGATAATCTCTGTCTTGGTCTTTGCACACAGGCAGTATGACAATATTGAGATTGAGTTCCCCAGAGTTCCATTTTTGGGCCGGGACTCTTTCGTGACACGCGCAAGGTAGGCGTTTGTGGAAACCGTATCCTCAAGGGGTTGACGAGGAGAGCAGGAAAACTAAATACCGAAGGCCAGTTGTGTTCCTGGAATGTTTCGCCAGAGGGGTTGTTGAACGCTGAACAGCGATGCTGGCGAGCTTCATTTCTTCTGCTCGAGGAGGCCGTTGTTCTGGGGTTAATGTTTAGGGGACCGCACCGGTAGCTAGGACAATGTATTCTGCCCTATGTGGTGCACTGTTGCAACCTGCATCTTCCGCTGTGTCATGGTGCGCATATTACAGCCCTCTGTACAGCCAACCTGCCGCAACTAGTCTGTGCGTATTGTGTTCTGCCACGTTGAGATCGGAGTGATCTCGATGGATGACTGAAGCCCATGAAGCCCATTTAGTGGTGACCGTGGTATGGCCGTGGGGTACCGCCTTTTCTTGGTCGCTGTCAGGGAAGCGCTGGTAGAGAGCCGTACTATGGAGGCCAGCGGCGTAGGCCATGCGTTGTATTTTCAGTGTCTGTGGTTCGCTGGCTGGCATTCGAAGGTGCAGGAGCGGTGCCTGCCCATCGGGAAGAGGTCAAGGGTATTCAGTAAAATCGCCAGCATATCGGTATGCATGCAGCTTGTCGGCGTTTGGTATTTAATGGATCTACTGTGGCTTACCACTGCTCATTGATGAAAACCTTTAGCAAGTGGGGGTCGTTTTTCACGTCTTTAGGCACAGCAGGTTTGAGCGTCCAGCCGCCCGTTAGACCCAAGGAATGTCCGCATGGTCAGCCGAGCTCAGCAGCCTATTCGTTAGGCACTGCAAGGACATAGTTGCGTATTTTTGCCATTTGGAGCAGCGGAGCGTACAACATAGATGGTGCGCCATTCTCTGGTGATTTCAAGATTAGTCACAGATTATGCGGAACAGTCGGCCCCCTATCGCGAATGACAGTACAACTCCACCGTGCTCCTCTGACGTCCAGTTGGTGCGTGGAGTGTTCCTGCTGATGGTAAACGAAAACAGGGTTCTCCGTCAGACGGGTAAGTTCATCGAACCCAAGGGTAAGTCATCGACCCCAGATCGCGTATGACAGTACAACCCTACCGTGCTCCTCTGACGTACAGATGGTGCGTGGAGTGTTCCTGCTGATGGTGAACGAAAACAGGGTTCTCCATATGGTTCTCCATATGACTGGTAAGCATTCTTATCTTGGATGACACCTCCCGGTAATACGCAGAACGTATGTCTCGCTTTATCAGGAAAGAGAGGGTCTACGCTCTATTTCCGCGCAATGCAGCACAGCACAAGGTACCGGGTTTAGGGTTTAAGGTTAGGGGTTAGGGTTATGGTTAGGGTTAGGGTTAGGGTTAGGGTACAGCTGCCGCTCGCGGTGTGTCAGCATGTGAGTTTCTTTAACCACTAACTATATTGCCAGTATATCGCAAATTCTACTGAGGAAGCATTCATTCACTGCCTGCCTGATCGGCTGGTGGTTTAGGGCATAGTGCTCTTTTGTACGTTGACAGCCACAGACTATTCCCTCATTCCATTTGTGATTAGATGGTGAGTTGCGTGGTGGTGCTGACAAGCACGGATGTTTATGGTTTTGGGGTAGCCCATATGTCGGAAATCCATGGGGTAGGTAGCCCATATCTCGGAAAGGTTCGATGACGTAATAGTCTATTTATATCGTTCAGTGCAGCTCGTGGAGACGCAGCAGTACACGTACGACCCGTACACGCATACCTAAATCTTCGCCGTGAATACTGTTTGCTCACCTGCAAACGACCTACAAGGAAGGCGAGGGCGTCTATACGCCGCTGCACAGTGATTCATAATACCAGACGCTCACGTTCAAGTGCGGTCCAACTCTCCTACATGTTATGGCCTTCAGATGGGTCCCGAAACACCGTGCACCCGGGACAGCGCCACAGCACAGCTAGATCCGAGCGAAAATATGGCAATGAAACGTGCAACTGTACCTACGCGCATGTATGTACAGCCTGTACGTTTTTTCTATGCTTAACCACAACGTCGCTAGGCTAGCTAGCTAGCAGAATTGCTAAACAATTTAGGGTCTAGTTTCACCTCACACCTGAGTAGTATGTACCGCTCACGATTGACGCAAGTGCATGCGGTGGACCTGCAGCAAGTACGGGCTGGTCATGTGAATGCTGATTCTTTCTTGGGCCTTCAGAGCATCGCGTAAAATGTTGAAATATAAACGCCGTTCTGAAGGCGTACGACTGCACGCTGAGTGCTGTCTTCGTGGGGGAGCAGTTCGTGAGTGTCTGCGCATGCGCCAAACATTGCTGTAGAGCAAAACAACAATATATATATAGAGCAAAACAACATATACCGGCAAATAAATCTCCACTTTCCACCTGCTTGCAGAATCATGCATGCAGAATCATGCATTCTCCCGACGACGAATTATATATAGGCCTTTCTATGAGAAGTAAGGAATTGGTACTGCACAATCACAGATGGATGTTGGAAACAACTGACGACGCCACAAGGCGCGGCTTGCATTACCCACGGTATATTGTGCTACATGTGAAAATCTAAATAAAAACACGAGCAGGACGTGAGTCGCTTTTCAATTAGGATATACCCACACGCATGTAGGGAATTGGCGCTGCTCAGGCACGGGCCTGAAGACGCCACAAGGTAAGACTCACGTGACCCATGGTATATCGCGTCACTTGTGAAAATTCAAAGCAGTGCTCACGTGACCCATGGTATATCGCGTCACTTGTGAAAATTCAAAGCAGTGCATAAAGGCCATACACCCATAGGTATAGAAGCGCCTTCCTTAAGCAGTGCATAAAGGCCATACACCCATAGGTATAGAAGCGCCTTCCTTGATAAAATAAGCGATTTTATTTAAACGTGAATACCCAATATGCGTCGGGGAGGACAGCTAACTGAATTAACGTGTTGCATGCAAGAGCAGGAAGTGAGCCGCTTTTCACCTGGACTGGACTGGACATGGGTCCCATGCAACAGTCCAATACTGTGCATGAGGTAGAATATCGTGCACTGCTTGATAGACGACATGCTTATCCGGCTAAGGCCGGAAATATCAGACCATTTCGCTGCAGGGTTTTCACTCCACAAGCAAGACGATTCTAGAGTGTGCTTACACATGTAGTCCAAATATTGATAGGCTATAGTGGTTCCCACGGCTATAGTGGTTCCCATTAATAGCTGGCGATTAATAAGGTTTACGGGTTGTTAGTTCAAACTGCTGGTGAATGAACCTCCATGCATGACACTGCTACACTACAAACTGGCAGGAAGAAGTACTACTAGCATTGGCATGCATGGAGGTTTGGGTCGATTGCAGAAGGCGACCATGGTTTCAGTGCACGCTCTCAGTGTTTGCATTGTTTATGGCGGTTGGGTCAAAAACCTGTAATTGACACAAATGGCAGAATTCTCCATCGTCTCAAAATACTTCCGGCTCCCCAACCCGCTTCTTTGGCAAAAACCGGCATCCCGTCCGATGTGCCGGTCGTAGCCGTGGCACGAGCATAGACTGCCTACTCTGATGTTTTAGTAGGGAGTTCGCATATTGCTCATGTGTAGATCTCCCTTGGTGCGCCAAATTATGTGCAAATTATGTGCGAGTATCAGGGATTCTTTCACTGCAGACTGGCAAACGCATTGGTTTTAGATACCTGCTGGCAGAAGGCCCACATGAGAATCTGCCATTGCATACTCAAGGAAGTGCGTTCATTCATTGGAAAGCTCATGCCTGATCGGCTCGACTGATGTTGGCAGGTCCATGGTGGAACGCATGACGAAGAAACTCCCTCTCCTGGGCGGCCAGTTTGGTCGGCGGAGAGTAGCTGTTCCATGACAGGAACTCTCTGGTGCTTACATAGTATTTACCCACTGTGTCTGGCGTTTCCTATTACGGGCAACACTGACGGTGGTTGAAGAGTCATTAGTGGCATCTAGACGAACTTATACCTTTGACATGGGATGCTTAACATCCCCGTTTCATGTTGTATCCTTATGGTATGCACAGGGGGTACGCATCACTTCCATCTTGGCCTGCGATAGTGCATGCCCAGGTTGGGCACTAGGGCATCACAACGAGTGGTGGCCGGCAGCGCTCGGCCCCGATAACAATATAGGGGCCGAGCGCTGCCGGAAACCAGCGGAACAGTAGTGACAGCCCTGCCCTTGATTGGTTAAAAAGCATTGCTTGCCGTGATTGACGGTAAAGCATTCAACCGACGCTCGCATGCTTAATGAAAAGAGCGTACGTCTCAATGTATCACTGCGTACCATACGTAGGGCACTTCTCTTACGGCGCTGTCCCTCTCGGGATTCAACGTATTCTAGCTTAGCTTGCGCTTCTTGCTGCATCCCCCAGTAAACCGTTTATCTGGAGCATCAGCACCAGGCGAAGCTTTGTGCGGAATTCATATTTGTTTCTGGCTTTGAATCGAGCGAATCTGATGAACTAGCCTCAGCCTCAGGTTGATCTACCCGCTAGTGTGCTATCACTACGGAGGCGCTGGCGCCTAGTTGTGATAGGACTCAATTATCTGTAGCATCCTGTTGCACTTGTCAATTATCTGTGTGATTAACAGGATGCTCACTGGGGGCAGATGAGACTCGCTCAAGCGCCCACAGTTCGCCCCAGTATGCCACAATTCAGTTCGCAGATGAGAAGCGCTGCCGCCTAGTTGTGATTGCCGACCCCAGCAGGATGATACAAGTGAGCACATATTCGAGCTGCTTTTGTACTTCGTAGGGAGTGCGTTCTGTCACCGAGAGACGCTGGTAGATTGGACTGCTGTACATAGCAAACAACGGAAACACGAACCATGCAAGCGTCACTCAAATGCAAGCCACTCAGAAGTAGTAAGGGGCTCTTAAACCGTATGCGGGGGTTGGCGCTGAGGGGCAGCGTAGACATAAATTATGCATCTAGACGTCTCGGCATTGAGTGTCAGGATTACGAATCTAGACGTGGTTTCGAGCATAAAACGTAACTTCCAATTTCCAGTGGTATGTAGCTGTGAATTTGACGGGACTTGTCCTTCAAAGCCATACGATGGAAAGCCATACGATGGATAGAATGGCTTTGAAGGACAAGTACCGTCAAAACTCGTGGTGGTGCCTACCACCATTGCCGCGGTTGGTTTGCAGGCGCCTGTGGGCCCTTCCGGGAGGACAAAGAGGGTTTAGGGCTTTCGCTTAGGGTCAGGGTTTAGGGTTGCCGAGATGACTCTGCAGCTCGTGGTTGTGCTTTTGAAATAATGGAATCTGCCAGAATACCCACCTGCATTGCACGCAGGCAGCACTGATAGGGGCATACGGTTTAATGCCAGAAGGTAAGGTCCATTAGCTGGATGGGATTCAGGAAGAGCACAGCGATAGCGACACACCCAATTCGATTGAAGGAACGCTAAGCACTTATGGGTAAGGCCAGAGAACGGCTCCAACTCGTGGTTTTGTGTTTGGAGTAATGGAATCGGTTTTCCGAACCTGCAGAATATCCGTATTCCAACGGCATTGCATGCACGCAGCACTGTTCGGGGCATATGGTTTAATACCAGGATGTAAGGTCCATTAGCTGGATGGGCTTCAGGAAGAGCACAGTGATAACGACACACCCAGTTCGATTGAACGATCACTGGTCGGCTGCAGTCGAGAACTCGGCCACTCACGAGCTCGGTTTAGTGTGCAACCAATGGATGCCTACAGCTGCATTCCCCATGTATTAAGGCATCAAGAGATAATGCGCAAACCAACGCAAGGTAAGGTTTCAGTTTGGTAGGTGTACAGTACGTTTCGCGTTGATTTTGGCTCACCTGAAGGTTGGTTTAAAACGCGCCCACCAGTGCGTCAGTAGTTTCAAATGTTTACGCGCCCTACGAGGATTCGAAAATGCAGTTTGTATGTGGATAGTTGGTTTTGTACCCCGCGAATGGCTTCTGCACCACGATGGCCGATTTAGTTTGGCGTAATGGAGTGTGCTTCCAAAACGGCAAGTGGAGCAGTGGAATATGTTGTTTAAGCGTCCAGAAGTGGATGGGCTACAGAAAGCACGGTGATAGCGGGACACCCAGTTCGACAATCACTGGTGGGCTCCATTCGACAACTTGGCACGCGGGACCTCGGGGTAGGTTGCAGTGTGCACAAATCTCATTCACAGGTTTCCCATTGACTTTGACCCACTGACCCATTGGTGAAGTTTGTATGTGGATGCCATTGGAAATTGTCTGAATCTTCAGTCGGTCTGCAACCTTAAGCACATAATAGGTGCTGGGTGACTCGCCATTGCCGCCCATAGCTGTTTGCTCTTCCTGCTCTAACTATGGCATCCGTCGTCGGCCCGCATGACTACTGCGCAGACCGTGTGTTTCACTATATGTAGATGGGTGCAATCGCATACTGAGGGGGCCGGCGTTGTCCCCCACAGCTGTGCGATGTTCCAGCTGTGCGATGTTCCTGCTTTAATTATGGCAACCAACGTCGGCACGATGGACTAATGCCCAGGAGGTGTGTTTCACTATATGTGATGGCCCGTGATCGCATATTGAAAGGGCCGGCTGTATGACGTGGATCTCCCTGCTGTTGTGGCATCAAATAGTTTAGAATATTAAACACGGCCGCGTACTGTTCGATTACTACGAGAGATAAACGTTTCGTTGGATTTGTCGTTGACTGACACCTTTTTGTCTGTGATCTGGCGCTCTGAGCTACAGGGCACAGCGGTGGCCCAACCTTTGCTCGAGGTAGCACTAGGTGCTCTGAGCTACAGGGCACAGCGGTGACCCAACCTTTGCTCGAGGTAGCATTAGGCGAGTCACGAGAAAGGTGCCAGGCCTGTGGGCTATAAGAAAGAAATTGATGGTCCCTCCTGCTATGCTTTCCTAATAGGTTGTACGATAGCAAGTGCACTAGCAAGTCCTGCAGCTGAGTGTATTGAAATTTCTGTTCGTGCGTAGCCTTGTTGATTGGGGGCTGGCGGGTTCCATCCTATTCTTAGGCCGCAAGCCTGTCGTGCAGCAGACCAATAACGTAAAACCTCAGCCGCGATGAGTAGTATAGGAAAAGCTCTTCTGTGCTTTGCTTGCCGGGTTGCAGTTCGTGCGTAGAGCAGTTCAAGCACCCCCTTCTGCTAAAGGTTACCATGAATTACGGTGAGTTCGAAAATCAGCTGTAGAGAGAAGAGTAGAAGCCACTTTTTGAGCTTTCTCCAATCAGCCTGTGAGGCTTGATTCACGCAGAATATAAACTGGCAAGTGATGGACCACGATGCTTGGCACGGATGGACTTTTCCCCCCGACTGTTCCTCAGAATTCAATTATATGTATGATATGTAGGGGCACCTGCACATTGCCCATAGCATCCTGAACTCCTCCTCAGGGCTCCAGCGCCTTCATGATGCTATGGGCCAAGAATGCTTGAAGCCCCTTAGTTTTGGGAAGATACGCCGATGCGGGTGCAGTTGTATGAACGGCGTTTTGGACAACATGCACCCTTGGTTGTTTGATACGCCAATGCGGGTGCAGTTGTACGAACGGCGTTTTGGACAACATGCACCCTTGGGGCTTGTGCATATTAAATTGGGGAATCATGGTTCGTTGCTACAGCCCTGGAGCCGAGTTGTTAAAAGACACGGAACACGGTAGCCCGTCGGCATAACGCGAAGTTCATGGGCAAAACGATCGGCTGTATCACAAACGTCGGCGCTGCTAACAACTCTGTGTATTGACAACTTTGAATCGGCATTAGTACCGCTGCTGCATTTCAGTGGACCGCACGTTTACCACGCTTTACAGGTAGTAAGCACGCATACGCCACCTTCAGTCGTGTTCAGAGAACAGATAAGCACTTTGATTTGGTGGATGATGAAATTCTAGCTTCGGAAAGTGCTAGGGTTTTACCGTTTTACATACTAGTGTAACATTTTGCTCCAATGGTTAACATAGTAGAGGAGCATTTGATCCGGTCTGCTTGGAACAGCGTAGTGTTAGGACTGAGGCCGCCTCTAATGGTTCGTACATGTGGTGTAGCGAATGCGTAGCTGCCGGGAATCCTGTGGAGAAGATTAGCTGTGGGGCACGCGATACCTATACAACCGTCTGAATATCATTTCATTCAGACCCAGAGGCATCAAAATTCGCAGGAAGTATGTACCAATACCAGTTATAACGGGGTGCGTACCTTGGGCTGCGTGCAATCTATTTTGTTCGTAGTATGTACCAATACCGGGGCGTGTACCTTGGGCTGCGTGCAATCTATTTTGCTCACGCAGAGGTGGAATTTCCGGCATTTGGCGGCAGCAGGGCCCAGGTGTAATAGCTCACGTTTCATTGGTGAGTATGCACTGTATAAACACCAGAAAGTACAGTTTTTCGGCAGTGATGGAACACGGTTCCCAAGCGCGACGGGAGAATGGTACCATTCTCTGCACGATAGGTCTGCAAAGGCGTTATCTATGTCCATGCCTTGGCGCTCTTATTATACACGTCAGGTGCACCCGTGAGCATGCACATCGCGTTGGGCAGCGAGGGCGCGGCTCAGTAGCGACTACTGGTTCTGCAGATGGTGCGTTACAGCCACCTTTTGCGGTTGTGATGCTGTGTTAGCTGTGTGTGCGCCAAGGCAACGCACGGCCGCACTCTGTTGACGCACGGGGTGTCAACAGAATTCGGCCGTGCGTTGCCTTGGCGATGTTTGGTGCACCAATGCCACCTCCGCTTGTGCCCGCCAATAATTCACTGAATGTGGCATGCCGTAAAACTTCTTACGTGCTCTGGGCTGAGTTGGTCCTAAAGAATGTGAGCTCTTCGATCAAATCAGCAGCGTTCCAATTGATTGGCAATCCTCCGTATCATCGGCGACACATGACGGTGCGTTGCTAAAAACCCGAAATATTTCAGTTAGTGCGTATTAATATGCCTACGGCAACCCTAACTCCCTGCTGCTGAACCTACACAAGGCGCAACGCCCTTTCCCCGTCTAGAGTGGGGGATGCACTGACCGTTTCAGCCTTGCTCCGAAGGTATTCGGCATGTTGTTTGCGTTACTGGTAGCACACTGTCGCTAGGCGGGTTTCTCTCCACGCGGTGTGAGTGCTGAGGTTGCCTAGAAGCCATGTGCAGTGATAATGCACTCCTCTTACGGTGGAGTAGCTTGTGAGTTCCGCAGTTGGCACAATGCATATTCAGCGCCTTGTAGAACGTCGGTAGAGTGTGATGAACCGCAACATCCTGAAATTTCCCTCGTATATCTGAGTCCTTCTGCTTGTTATTGCTTGTTATTCACCGAGAACGTGTTGCGTGTATGTGTAGTGCTTTATTTATGGACTCTTGAAAATGCCAGGGTACCGTATAATATAATGTATATTTACGGGAATATTAACACGCGTGAAGACGCTTGGCCCGACTCCTGGGCATGCCGTAGGAGTTAGCGGTCCCGCACATCCTAGCAACTCCCAACTCCAAACCGCAGCATGTCGGCGTATGGTGACCTGGTGAGCTTTACGCAGAGTCGATACTTGACGCATACAGGCCAGAGCGTTGAGTGCACGGTCAGCTAGTAGGCCCCACATAATTCTATCGTTGACGAACCGGGCTAGCTCATGAGGCTGAAAGACGTTTTCACTATAACAGACAGCCAAGACTGAAGTGAATGTAGGTGCAGCCCAATGCTCTGTTTAATACGTCCCAGATAAGGATGGGCATTCGCAATTTAGGTTGTGAGCATGTGCCTGAGTACTGTTCCCCCATGACAAAACATGATTAACAAGAAGCCAACGTTCCCACCGTAGATACGCGATGCCAACAAACATACCAGGGTGTCTTGGGTGCTCATTCGTGTGCCTTTATCTGGACGAATAAATCCTAGAATGGTCACTTTTGAACTATAAAGAACGTCCGTCCCGTAGAATGTCAACGAGGACGCTTTGTTGTCCTATACTACAACATTTATGAGGCCTGTGCCGGCGTAAATTGTCAACATACTTTGGTAGCCTAAGAAACCACATATTGAAAACTATGTGCCCCATGGTGGTGAATGCATACCCACGTTTGCAGCCTGCGGTGCTCATGTTTCGAAGGAGACAACGCAGGCAAAAACAGCATGCTGGCTTCTTTGAGTGGGTCCCTTAGTATGTGCGTTCCACAAGGGAAGATGCACGAGTTCCGGCTTACTACAGGTTTTGTACATCAGACTATCAAACGGTGGCGCGCAGCGAGCACACGGTACACAGGATGGGTTCTAAGAGATGAAACGTTCATAGAAATGCACGCTCGAAAGCTGGTCTGGGCTGCTACAATAAAGATTAACTGCATGGAGGAATAGTGCGTACCCCTGTGTGTACTGCACAGATCTTTAACCCACAGAGGACCTCCGCGGTGAAGCCAGCAATTGAGACGTTTGGTTTACTACCAGTTCGTATGGCCCTGCACTAAATGCAACTCCAAACCTCAGCAATAAGCAATCAGTCACCGCTGTGCTACTTTCATTTTCCGATGTGGCATTCCAGTCATACATGTGTCGTGACCAATGCTTTGCCGTCAATGTTCAGCGTTTACCGAACCACATTCCGGCGTGTCATCAACGTTAGGAATACAGACGGAATCCGCATGGACTCGCTCGGTGACATGTACGAATTGTGGTCGTGCCCAATGCCTTGCCGTCAATGTTCAGCGTTTACCGAGCAATATTCCAGCGTGTCATCAACGTCGAGTCAGGAATACAGAGGGAATCCGCATGGACTCGCTCGGTGACATCTACGAATTGCGTTTGCTCTAGACGGTCACGTCCAGCTGGTAAGTTGTGGATGACAATTGTGGGTACTCCCACTAGTTCTCAGGAGAATTGTGGGTACTTCCACCATTGATATGCGCTGCGACACTCGTGTGTACACTGTAGGATTTGTGCTGTATATGCCTAAGTGCCAAAGCTGCCAGCATTGTCAGGCAGCTTTGGCGCTTAGGCGTATATCTGTATTAGTCATGTTACTTGGCGAACCGTTCACCAGATTGTCGCATTGCTAATTCATAGGCCGTGGGTTTCATGATGATTCTATCTCAGATCAGCTGGTAGTTAGGATATCATGACCCAGTGGAGTTGATGCCGGCTTCTCCAATCGGTTTACATACAAGGCGGTGCATTCGCCACGTTTTGCATTATGGTACCGCGCGGTGGTGCTGTTGCTATGGGGAAGCAGCTTGTGAGTCAGGGACGCTACACAGCATCACAGAGCTCATTCAGCATTGGGGAGCTGTGAACCCTGCGATATCTTCCAGTTCTGGCCCTTGTAACACTGCACGCAAGGAAGACAAATCAACGGTTGCCTGTTGTGCGATGCACTGTGATGGCGGTGTTACAGTAGGGTGAACTGCGGAATTTTCCATGACTGAGCATTCGGCAGTCTGCTTTTGGGGGCTCAACCAGAACTACCCAAATAAGTAACGCGATCAGAACGTGAGCCGCGATTCATCCGGGATGCAGGCCCCTGCTGACGCACAGGGGAATGCATGAATGCAACCCAATGCTACGCACTAACGCATTTAGGGCCCAGCGTTGTCTTCCGTTGTATGATAAGTAGAAGGTAGTCATAGCACCACTCGGTCTAAGTGGGAACGTCGTGAATCATAGCTATTACGGTGGTTGCATGTAAGGCTACGTCGAGGCGGTTTTATTCGCGCGCATCTAATCAAGATGATCCCAAACACCAGCTCGAGCTCACTGGCGTGCGTGCGGCTGTCGAAAATATATATATAGCAAGAGCCTGTGAGTCGTACATAGTAGAGTGTTTCACGTTAGGCTAGCCCAAAGTATGACGGTACAATCAGCGGTTACTAGTATGACGGTACCATCAGCGGTTACTTGCAATAGGTGACTGCAAGTTGATCAAGTATCTCATTCGTGTTCGCCGTTTATTCCCCGGCCCGTTGCGCATAATGCCAACACTCAAAATTTGCGGAGTCTTGGCTATTGAAGCACAGGCTACGCACAGCCGTCATACACTCATGTGGAGCCTTGGCTATTGCAGCACAGGCTACGCACACCTGTCATATTTCACTGTGCCGCAACAGGGAGTAAGCACCGTGTGTACATTCAGAAACCTTGTCAAATCTGCTTGGAAGCCTAGAATCAGGGTGAGTGCTGCGATTATTTCTGCACTAGCGGTGTGTGCTGCGATTATTTCTGCACTTGCGGTGTGTACAGGGGGACCGTGATTTGCCGAATACAGCTTGTGGGTTGCTCGCTAATTTGCTCCACACTCAGCTGCCATAGGGAAAACTTCAGCAGCATGAATATTGGGGCGTTGACTGTGGAGGGATGACATTTGCCGTTAGCATCTGCAACGAAATGCAGGCTGTGAGCTCAATGCTACGAGGGGTTGCGCCAATATTTATGTGCCGCATTGCGCTCATTACTTGCCACATTCTGTATTACGCTGGGTAACCGCATTGCGCTCATTCATTTGCCGCATTCTGTATTACGCTGGGTAACTGCAGGATGTGGGTATAGTTGGGCTTCTGATCGGCCCAAGAAGAAAGGGCTTGCTTCGCGGGACGCGCTGTTTCTGTATTGAATGATGTTTTTGTGGACTGCGTGTGCCTTGCTCTATTTGCATTGTGCGTCGTGAATACGGTGGGGGTAGCAAAAACTCTCGAACATGCCTGATGTTTTATGAACTGCAAAATGGATGGACAGTTCGGCGAAGCCCAACGAATCCTGAATTGCAGAGACCCTGCAGTTGACTAAGTAGCCTATGATAAGCTGCGGTGCGGTGCCCTGTCCACGTTCGAGCAGAAAGTGCGTTGTGCAACATCATCGTCCTCTGCGAAAAGGTGGACCTCAAGTGTCTCTAGCATATTTAGGCTGTGCATCGTTTCCTCTTCTGTATACGCTTCATATTGAAACAGGACGTAAGTAGCATAACCAGCAAGTAGCGAGAGCACGATGCACCACACCTCCACTGACCCATCCGCAACCTCTTAGCTTTGTTTCGCCTGGATTCGTTAAACGACCAATATGATGCCGCTGGCCTGTAGACGAGTAGTGCTGGACGCAAAACGCCGCTATGCTGCTAATGTCTGGGATGGGGCTTGCCGCCCAAATTCATCCGGATAGGCAGAAAATCACAGCGTCTAGATCTGCAGCCGGCGCCACTGCAGAGCTCCGTGCAACAGCCCTCAGTTAAGAACGGTAAGACGTTTTCCCGGGGCTATCGGATATTTAGATTGTGAGCATAATGCTGACTAGCTTCTCGTATGAGTAGCTGCATTAATGCTGGCTAGCTTCCCATATAAGTAGCTGCACTAGGTGGCTGCCCTTTAAGCCAAATAGGTTTGTGTACAATTGTATGATAATACGCACATGGTGTGTGCGTTAAAAACGCCATCGGTTTGGGGTGTTGAAAGGAAGACCTCTACGTGTATTCATCGTCGTTAGTTCTGGGTAATGCTTCTAGAATATGAAGTCTTACTGGACCTTCCAACAAAAACCTTGAAGCAGACTTGTGCACCTGGTAGTTTTTGTATGATGTATGCTTGCATCCCAGCATTGAAGCATTACAAATCTAATGTGCCGTTGCTCCAACAGGCGAGGGTAGGGTTAGACGAACTTGTCAATTGGCGAAAGCTTATGCACAGCTGCAGGGACCATGGCTCCTAGTAAACTAACGGGATAACAGCTCCTAGTGAACTACCAGAAGGTGCGAACCTTACACTGTTTCCAAATGCATGTTTTGCTGCATGCATGCTGCAACGGCATGCATATAAAGCAGGGTGGAATACCGTTTCTCAGCAGGGTGGAATACCGTTTCTCTATTGTAGTGACAGCGATTATTCTAAGAGCTACGTGCATTATAAATGAATCGCTGTAAATATCAGTAAACTTAGGGGGCTCAACTCACTGGTTGCTATTGGCCTGGATGTTGCATCTGCATAATCTTGTTAGATTGGCCGTCCAAAACCGAGAGCAGTATAATGGGGATAGACTGTATTCCAGCCTATATTGGTCTCTATCAAAAGCAACTGGCCCAAAGCCGGATTGGCTGATCTGCAGAAAGTAAGCTTTGCGAGGACATTTTGCATCCTCTCTAGCATGATTGGTATTCCTCACTGGAAACGCTGGTATGGCATTGTTCTTGCTGAGCATGATGGGCTTCGAACGAGAGCATCCGGCGCACTGTGAAACGCAAATGTGAGACATTTTATCTGCGATGCCCTGCAGGCAGTGCGTCTAAAGGAAGTTTCAGAAAAAACTTTCTGGCACCTAAACCCATACACGTTCAAACACCTAAACCCATACAGGCGTTAAGAGATATGCAAGCTGCTAAGTTGTCAACGGTGGGCGGGATGGGCTCGTCTAAGATCATACTGCCAGTATTGGGCTGGACGCAAGGTCATCCGTGCCGCTTGCACCCTAACAGGGTAGAGCCTGTTGCGTATGTACAGCTAGTAAGCGATCTTGCTCGCATCGTTTCATCTCATCACTGGTGTCTCCTGCTGTCACATCAGCGATGCTTCCGTATACGCCATGCACAATATTGGAAGCACGCAATACTGAAAGTATGACACTAACGGCCGTCGTTCCGCTTGTTTTGCAGGCTGTATGTGGCATTGTGTTTCTAGATTACCACCGATATAACGACCTGATTCGCTGACGACAGGTGTTCCTGTTCTCTTCCGGGTTGAACGCATCCAGAAATGAAGTTGAATACGAACCTAGAGAGACTGGTTTCCTTAGTGGTTGTGGGTTGGGACTGCCAGGGAGTGAGTCGCAAACTACCTGTTTATGAAGGGTGCGCAAATACCCTGAGTGTGGCGTGAGCTTCGGCAAGCGTCTAAGGGGCCCTCTGAAGCAGAACGGTTCAGTGAATCATACATATTCATAAGGCTGCAATCATTGCGAAGCATGGTTATCGCTCTAAGCTCTACATGAGAAAGGCTGTGTGTTCCCAACACGCTTCAGAAGCCACTTCCAGCGTGCTAACTAGTAGCAGAAGCAACTGTAAACAGGAGTAGCTGCAGCAGCTGATGATGTCCAAACACAGGCACGGATACTAGCAACAAGTAGCAGTGGTACGCTCCCACACCGCCAGACTGTAAGTATCGGAGGCAGTGTACCTGGGTACGACCAGTACGTTTATATACTGCGTCGTGTCGCAAGCATGGTAATAATTGTCCATTATGCTGCATGTACGGGCGTCCAGCAACAGAGCAGTTAGAACCAACACTGAGAACGCACCTGAGATTCGATTATCATATATAAGATATCCGACATACATCTATCCTCACGTATGCACACGCCATGCTGAAGTGGCCTAAACAGCCCCATTCGTCTGATGTCGATGTTTTAGGGCAGCCTACATCTGAAAACGCGCCAGAGGTCCTCAGCAGGCTCTACGTGACAAACGCGTGTGTGAGGTAGCTCACGATAACCCATGCTGTAGCGGCCAATAGGGGTTTCTGCCTCGAGAGGAGGCGACGCCACTTTTCACATGTCAGAATACCAATGAACAATGGTGTACAATCATAAATGTGGTGCTTTGCAGGAAGTGCGCTTCGCCGTCCCCTTAATCACATTCTGCAAAAGATCCAACCTCTATTCCGGATGTGCCTGTTTCGCGAAATGCAATCCATGCGTTGCCCTGCGAAGGTCCGCGTTGGCTTTTCTATGACAGCCAAAGACCTCCTGTTCTTCTTGGTTAAGATTTGGTAATCTATACAGACAGTAGGTTATATTCTAATTTGCTGAGACAATAGCATTCGCTGATTGTCCGAGGAAATTCGCCGTAGATGTCCGTTGCGTACTCCGGTATTTTAATACCCACTCCGCGTGTGTCCGCGCGCCGTGTAATGCAGGACTAGGTTTTGCGCTTTTCTACATCCTAAGGCGGATTATATGACCGACAGCGATACCCGTGCCACTTTGCGAAAGTTTCTGAAACAGGTATTAGCCGGGTCTAGTCGGGATGCTTCAGCTGGTGAGTATTGTTGCCTTGGATTTTCTGCATCTCTAAGGGATGTTGATATAGTGGCGTCTGTCTATACTGGACGTTTGTCCCATTGATTGTAACGTATTGCGCATTACCTACGCAGAAGGCAGTAGTGGTCACGATGGTTGTAACCAAGCAATCTTGGCTATTGTCTAAGCACGATAGACGGCTAGGTCGTAGGGCACAGAAACACATCTACCCCATATCAATCATTTCGATGCCAGACAGTATGTTCAATTGAATGAATGAAACGTGGCAGGACTCCAAGGCATTTTCGAGGGTAGGCACAACTATTCGTAAGGTTCCTGTACCGATGTTTGCAGAAAGCTGATGTTACAAGCCCCGGCACAAACCATAACCAACCAGAAACACAAAACACACCCTAACGATTTGTCAGCCGAGTGATGCCACGTTTAAAGTAGCCAGGACACGTGAAGCTCTCTGGAGAGTTCTGATGCATAGAACGTACGTTTCGTGGGAGCGTCGATGCTGGTGGCAGACCTACCTAAGCGGTGGTGCTGTGCCTCCTCTTCCGTGCCGTCATCGAACCGATATTTTTGCTGTCGTGCATGTGAGTAGATTTCTATATCTGAGTGAACGACAACTGTGCAGTTATGGCATTTTTTCACTATACAGACTGTATGAAGTGGAAATGGTCCACGAAACGCCAGTGCTGTAGCAGTACACACCTTGCCATCATATCGTATGTGTAGTGAGGTTTATACATTAGTCAAGATTCGGGCTCAACTGAGTGGACAGAGCCATGAATGGACAGAGCCCGAATCCGGACCCTTGTTGACTCTTTTCTTGTGCATGTCTGTCCATTCCTTTCCTGTCCATGGTATCCTACGCTAGTGCCCAGCTATGGTCGTCATCTGCCTACCATTTAAATGACTACCAACAAGATGTTTCCGGGCACCGGAGGGTGGCGTGCCGGGGGTGAAGCTTCGCTTACGACACCCCTACTAGTATGTGGTAGTTCCTAAGGCATTTTCCGCCCTCCGTATGATTTAGAAAGTTTTGTACCCTCGGTGTGACCAGGTGGTGAGTCAATGTTCACGTTAGAAGGCCACTCAGGAACAAGCAGGTCTCTGCTTACCATATCCGTAGGTTCTCTTGTGCCCAAGCAGGACTGTGGAAGTGTTCATCTTGTGGGTGCTTCTACCGCTGGTACATACCAATGCTTAGGACCGCCGCAGTCTCGAGCACACGAGGCACACAGAGAATCACCTGGCATTTGTTGGGATAATAGTTTGTACGATTGGAATGTGTTACGTTCATAGCTGATTTTTTCATGCGCATTACATATCCCTACGATAGTGCTCCCTTGCCGGCCTTCTGATTGCAGGACATTTAGTTCTACTTTTGAGCAGGAGGTGCGTTTCAAGGAACGGCAGTCGAAAATATGGATTTCCGGACCTTCCCTCCGTATTCGCAGTGGCCATTGTGCATCTTCTGTATTCAAGCGTGTCCTACTACAGGGTAGAGATGTGCTAGACAAGGCCATCTGAGGTTGCCTGATCCCCGAAAAGAATGTACGTTCCATGCAAAACCCTGGCCTTTCATGTCGGATTTTCCCCTTGCCTTTCGCTGTGGTACAGACAAAGGAACACTACGGTTCGATAGTAAACAGATTGTGCGTTACGCTACCTCTAAGCAACTGAATGCTCAGTTGTCAACATAGGATTTAGGAAAAATTGATTAGGGTTCGATGAAGATTTGATTAGGGTTCGATGCCTGGGCCTGACTTCATTTCGCTCGCTTATTCTTGAACCAACTAGGGCTTGCAGCTGAATGGAACGTCACGCTACTCAATGCTCGTTCGGTTAAGTAGCGTGCCTGCGATTTTCTTGGTCTGTTGAGAGCTGTGCACACGCGGTACTTCATGTCCACTCCTACATCAGTTTGTGCGTATTCCTGGATGACGTCCACGCCATTCCTGGATGGCCATTCCAACTGTAATCACGTATATTCAGCCAATGGCAGCCACAACCGCCACGGCTAGCTTACACCTGTTGAAGTGACATCAACTATCAGCTCTGGTTTGGCAAAATCATGCCGAAGGTTAGGGGTACCCTAAGCCTGCTTGCGCACGCGTACTGCGCATGTACAGTAAAGGTCAGGCAACCGGAAATGCCAGGTTGTCTGTAATTTGCACGGTCACGTTTCCCTAAGACTGCTTGCGCACGCGTACTGCGCATGTACAGTAAAGGTCAGGCAACCGGAAATGCCAGGTTGTCTGACCTTTACTGTAATTTGCACGGTCACGTTTCAGCTTTTGAAGGCAGTGTTCCCAAGCAGTGTGGCTACAAAACATCCGGCGATGTTAACAGGCTGTGAGCACAACGTATACAGGCACTCGACGGTAGCCAACGTTCTACCGAGTAGACATCATCCGCCTTGCATATACCTCATTACTGAGGACGTTTTAAATTACTGACCACTGGAGGACAGGAGTAGCCGCAGCATGGAACCAGGCGTTGGCTATGAAGCATCCGCAGCCAATAGGATAACGTGTTCACGCGAATAATGCAGCATCTGATCATCGTCGGCCTTCACACAGGTTGTGGGTACCCCCGTCGATAGTCAAGCAGAATTACAAATTATCCCCGCTATCGTTAGTGTTACTCGATCTAGGTATATATAGTATATAAAGGTGTACGAATTGTGTGAATCATCCGTGGTGTGGCAAGGATGTAAGCGTCACCTCGCACATCGCACCAGCCCCCCAAAAGCCCCCAGTTCCAGGAGACCACCTAACCGCAGGTTAAATCTGAGCGATATATATGATGTCTACTAGGTATCAATATTATCGTATGGGCTGCGGATGTTTCACAGGCGATGTCTGGTTCCTTCCTGTAGCTACTTTGTAATGTAAAGCACTGCATTCGGTGAACTAGAAGCGGAGCATGCATGCATGCATGCATGAATCACCAGGTTGTGGGTACTCCCGTTGATTGTCACCCAAAATCACAAATTGCCCGGCTCCCGAGTTTTTATTATGAGAAGGATTCCAAGCGAACAGCAATTTGGCATGGGTTAGCCTGTCCTGAATTTCGTGTCAGCAGGGCCTTTTTTATCCGCTGATTCCACCAAGCCAGAGCTTTGATACAACAGCTAAGACTAGCCCGCACAGTACAAGCTGCTCACACCGTGTCAGCAGGGCATTCTTTATCCGCTGATTCAAGCCTGTTACAGAATTCAAATTGCAGAGCTTTGATACAACAGCTAAGACTAGCCCGCACAGTACACAAAATCCGGCGGTGTGAGCAGCATGTAAGCGCGATAGATCCCAAAGTAGACAAGCCTGCCATTAGCGCGCAGGGTCTGCTGGGGCAGGGGAAGTGTGCGTTCAGCTTTCAGCCCCTCCCTGTTATTAGTGGGTAATGCCTAGTCTGTATCCGCTTTGTCGCATGGGCTGCGCATATCTCAGTGAATGGCTGGTTGCATGGTCAAACTGGTCTGCGGAATATTCTCCGTAATGCGTTTCCGCGTCTTTCGCCCAAGGCAAATACGAACGACAGCAGATTCACTGCTGCACCCTGACCGTCCAGAAAGTATGCCTTTTGGCCGAAGCATTCTCGAATCCTTAGGACACAGGTTGGCTTTGGTTACTGGCTTTGGTTACTACTTTGCGTCTCTCCAAGCCTTTGCCCAAATCGCAGTTCCGAAAACGCTGCTTCTGTGGCTAATAGGCCGTGAGTCTAATTAAGCACAGCACGGTAAGTTGCTTCCCTTTTGAACAAATATAATTGTCGTGCGATGCTAGTACACGCTTTGTCAAGCGTTTCCCGACAACACCGGTAGGGGCTTTTGGGTGGAAGCAAACGCGTGTGTCAGGTGCTGCCGGAGTATTCCTTGATTGTACCAGGGTCGCCTGTCAGGCTGCATGTACTGTGGGGACAACGGCGTTGGCTATTGTCTGCCTAGAGCCACATGCAGTAGCCATTCCGGTGGTGAGTAGGGGGTAAGTTACCTGAGTAGCGTCATCCGTTGGCTGTCATTTGCAGTTTTCTTTGGCGTTGAACAAGCTTCACTAGGTGGGTTGTACAGCACGTTGTGGTTTTCTCTACTGGTTGGGTTGTACATCACGTTGTTGTGTTCTCATAGTGCCAATAAAGCCACGAGGCTACTCTGCAGACGCAGGTTGTGAGCTAAACAACAGTCGTGCTGCAGCGTAGTTCCCATAATGCCTGGTTGTGCAACGCTGTTGCGTCACCACAGCCTCGAAAGACCCTCGGCGTGACCACGTCGAATACGTGCCGCAGGGTTATATACCGCTCATGCCTAGCAAGTACGTTGGTCCCAGAGGCACTGCCTGCTTCACTATGGAGTTGCGGGTGGGCATGGAGGAATGTGCAGTAAACCCTGACGGTTCGTGCTGGGAGACATTTGTTCCCTCGAACATGTCTAAAGATTTGTTCCCTCGGGCATCTTTATTTTGTCTAATGCTGGCTCCTGACGCTCAAGGTTGTACGATGAACGTAGATCAGGTGCCTTGCATGGTCATGGCCTACCCGAATGGTTGTGTTGCCACCTGCAGGCAAGCTACCCAAGTGGACTACGTGTACGTACCTACGTTTACATTAGCATTTCATTTGCATTCGAAATTTAGCTACAGGTGTTTACTACAGTTGTCCCGCATATCACATCACACGAGTGCTGTAAGCCAGCCTGACTTCGATATATCCAATTGGTTTTCCACAGACGCTCGCGTCTGCGTGGAACAGGAAACGCCTCAGTGCACAGCCCGGATGTAAACACCACCGTACGTTTACCAGCTAGTGCGTCGGATGAAGCACAAACTGCGGTGACGTTGGTTGACCTGAACCCATTTTTGCCCTACGCATTTGCTCTAAGAAGGACGTTGGCAAGTATATAGCGATCCTTCTGTCTCGACTTGGCAGCACTTCTAGAAGGATACAAGGCTTTATACTGGAGGCACACGCTTTATACTGACGGCACTGTTCTTCCGCCTCAAACGGATTGGAATATCTGTCTTCAATTGAACGGGCAGTGGGCGCGCATACCGTTACACCTTTGGGTAGCTTGTGTAGAAAAACTGCTGGACACTTCGGAACTACCAGGCAGTAGGTTTTCTAGTCAAAGCGGCATACGCCGAACACGGACTTTCAGCGCCGACCTGTCGTACGAGTTCAACATGTTTGCAGCCCGAAAGTTCCCAGTGTGTGATTAGCGGACGGACTCCGTGTCCGTTCTTGCCTCAGCGAGCCTTCACGCCGCGTCGATAGCTTGATCTTCAGAATGTATGCCATTCCAAATATGCCTTTTACCGTTTGGATGACCCAGCTGCTAGACGCTGACCATGTCTTGTTCCTTTTTAGCCACTTCCAAGGTACAAGGTATGCCGATTTGTTTGCAACTTTCCAGCAAGTGAGGCCCCGTAGAATGACATGGTGCTCAAACTGCTAAATATATCTGCAGTGTTATCAAGATGAAAAGGCAACGCTCCAACGTTGTGAAACCAACCGCTCGTTTTGCCTGTTTTGCTTATGTCACCTATACATGTGCGTCCCACCACCCACAAAGGGTTAGGGTTAGGGGTTAGGTTAAAGGTTAAGGGTTAGGGTAGGTTTAGGGTTAGGGATGCGTATTCGAACTGCAGCCATTTACCCTCATTTTTCCTCATCATTGGGACCACTTCAGGCTGTATGTATCATGAACCTTATCGTGTTCGCGAACGCCTGTAATGCTGGGGCATAAAGCAACAGCTTGGGTGCTTGGGCATAAAGCAAAAGGCGCTATATTATATATATAATCGTACATTGTATTTCCTTCAAGCATTATCAAATACTCCCAAGGCGATTATCCAAGATTCGCCTAGCCAACCGGCAACCAACGAGGGAATGCAGAGAGGCGTCCCGCTCGCTTAGTGGTCTTCTGCTTAACCTCTTCTGGTGCACTGAAACTACCATGCAGATCCTATGCTCACCAACAGAAAGTGAGCGTTTGAACTACAAATCACCAGAAATACCCAGTTTAGCAGGCGAAGTAGTGAAGGAAACACGTGTAGAGGTAGAATTCTGCAAGATGCACATGACTATGCATTTTGTGAACACGCGCCAGGGGGGAATTCTGAATGTTCAGGAAGTTCGCTTTGACTTGCCTTAGAGATCGCATGCACTTCCGCCTTTACTTTGCCTTCTGTAACGTACCAGACCTCCTTGGTGTTGGTGAAGTTCCCGTGAAGAGTCACTTGCTCTATCGCTGTCGAGGCAAGACGATGTGTTGCCAAAAGGCAGGGGTGTGCACAGCAGCACAATGAAGGCAACGTCGGTACTTGGTTGCATCGTGGCTGTGCGGTCGACTCCCGTTCCGTTGATTCCAGATCCGCTGAGCCCGTTCAGGAAGTAGGTGGGAGAAGCATACTCGTTATGCCTCCTCTAGCCGGTCGAATACATGCTTGCAAAAGCATGTTTGAGCGAGCTTCACCGTGTACCAGTATGTGCGTTATAACCGGCTAGCGGCTACCATGTTTGTGCTGGCACATACAGAGTTGTTCTGCGTGGAAGCATTGTGCTTGATGCAGAACACTGTGCTTCACAGGATATCCCGCATGTTCTAAAGTGCGAGGACAAGACGGGAAATTTCCCAAACTTTAGAACATGCAGGATATCCACAAACTGGTTGGCAACCTTTCCAAGTGCGTCGATTGGTTGAGAAACAAACACATCTGCGGCATGCTATCTCCAGGAATCCTTGTCAATGCCCTCACTACGTGACGTACATGCTGCTGCAATCCGTGTGTTTACAAAAACGCTTGGCGTCGCTTTCTACCTAGTCTGACACGCATGGGGACATCAAGAGCTCCTGGGACTGTCGTTCCTTAGTTGGTAAGCTTTGAACGTTATACTGGAACTGCAGCATCAGCCACGATGCTTGAGGTGTTGCTACAAAGGTCGTCGCCCATCAAGCTTTCAAAATGTTGCGATTGGCGGCCACTGGGTTTTGTATATTCTGGCTCACCTGTCGAATTGCGTTCAGAAAGTGCGTCCGCTTCAATTCGTCCGTCAGGGAGCACAACCAACCCTTCGAATCCACAATCAAACATGATGGTGTGAGCTGTGGCTGCATGCTTGAGGATTCACAATCAAACATGGTGGGAGCTGTGCCTGCATGCTTGAGAACTCAGCAACAACCAGCCGCCAATTGACGTGAACATAAAAACATCCTGCATCTATTCGGTGAGCTGCCAGAGCGTGAGCCCTGTGGTGGACATCTGCGAGACTCCAAGAGCGGAGCTTGCCATTTGCGAACCGGCTTGCGTGTAAGACCAGTGGTTTGAAAAGCGTAGTGTTGCCTGCTATTTGTTCTGTATATGATGGAGTATGATTTAGCAACCTGCTCGACCGAGAACCGGAGGCCACTCTACAATGAATCCTTATAACACCGTGCAAAGACAGCACTGGACGCGGGCGGTCCCAGCACTGGACGTGGGCGGTCCCTTACCCAAAAGTGTGTCAGTACTCACGAGCAACGACAAATATTTTGATGTGTAGATTGTACGCTTCTTTGAGCATGCATTCGTAATAGCAACAGCCTAGTCTGGAGGGCTCCCGAGTATCTGCGGTGGACCTATGTTTTATTAGGCTGCAATACCAGGCCCTATGGCCTACTGAAATTGTGTGTTGGTAACCCGAAGCGCGTACGTTTAAATAAGCATTGCTTGCATACGATTGATCCAGCCATAAGAATTTTACCGCCTCCACCCTCGGTGGCCCTGATACTTTGGGGATGCTAGTTATGTCAGCTAACAGCTTGGGAGCCCGGGTACAATTCGCTAAACCCGTATATCGCCGTCCACAATACTTAGCATTTATATCCGTGCGCTCCACCAGGAGCCTAGCCACTAGAGACTGACTGCAGAGGTTCTTTCGTTGGACACCAGCTTGTGGGTTTTACGAAGCAGAGGATCCACGCAGGCACGTCAGCACAACATAGAATGGAACATGTCTTCTTCCGAATGCGTGGGAGCGCTAGAAGAATATCAATGCAAATACTGGTTTGCCAACAGATGGTGGGTGTCATTGAACACAGGTGTAAAGCGCGCAAATATATTTCATAGGAAAGTAGCGGCACTGTGTCGCTTTTTCAAGCAACAGAAACAGGGGGCCACGGGGGTAGTGAACATTTGCATGGAAACGGGGGTATTGGTCCATTGTAATATTCGTAGTGCTAGTTTCGCTGCAATACGGAATGCCTGCAATCTTGAGTTGGCAGTCGGCTTATATTCGCAAGAGGTGGCAGCTCCCTCAAAGTACGGCTGGAGGTAGGTAGACGAGGTGGTTGGATGGTGTGAGTGTGATACATTCATCCAACTGGCGCAGAACAAGCATTATCACGTTTCTCTGACGAATGTTTTGGCCATCCACAATGGATAAGCCTTGTGCCCAGGCATTTGATGTCGCTTTTCCGTCGCGGCAACCTTGTACCATCGTGGCGTTTGCACGCGGCGTTTGCAGTGCCTGCCGCGAGGACGTCAGTGCCAGCAAGTACCTCCTTGTTGGCTGCATCGCCGCCACGCTGGTCACGGCTAATGGGAATATGGTGCGCCCATTGAGTGTGCCTGCGGTGCGTTTTGGTTTTGTGCAGAACGTAGGTGTTGAAGTGCAGCTACAGAAGAAAACCCATCAGGCAGAGTTAACACCGTTATTGACTCGTTGTCGTCTTCATTGCAACAGTGCAGAGATTAACGGTGAGCACCTGCGGCAGTGCGTATCCGAAGAGAAGCTTTTGCAGTGCAGAGATTAACGGTGAGCACCTGCGGCAGTGCGTATCCGAAGAGAAGCTTCAAGCATTTGAAGCAGCTGCAGTTCTAGTGGTTTTGCAGTTGCTGCCCATCTTCGGCAAATCCTGGAGCAAGCACGATATCCAATATCAGAAGTTACGCACCTACGTGTTGGTGCAGGAGGCTAACCACTGTGGAGCAAAGGGCACTGCTACACCTGCTAGGATGTGAACTGAACCCCTGTAACTGGTTAACGGGACACATGTACCTCCATTCAGTCTGCTGGTTACGTTCGGGGATCTGCACAATATTGAGTAAACTTACCCTGTATGTATCGGTTTTTGCAGCATACTTTTCCTCCTCCCCGGGGTCCAGCTGGTACGCACCATACTGCCTGAGATAACAGGACAGCAACTAAAGGCCTCATCCTGTACAGAACATGCGGTTAGGGTTTAGGCCGCTCTCATGTAGTACAATAGCTGCCAATTATTCCTCATCACCGACAAATTAGTGCAGTTCTCGTTGATGGAGTGTTGTTTTGCGTGGCTTGAAGAATGTGCGTTAGACTACAACGCTTACAACACTTGCGATATGCCCTCTTAGCTGGGCGCCTAGAGCAGGCAACGGTGTTCCAATGCACACTTTCTAAGCGTACCCGTTAATTCCGCAGATGGTGAGTTTACAGAAGGTTTTATCCAAGCGAGCGTTGCGAAGCGGTAGAGGTGGCGAGCTTTTGATTCGGAATGCATGCCACTCATCTCCGTCATGCATGCTCCAAAGTCCAGCAACGTCCCCCACAAAACGGATGTCTATTCTTCTTCAGAAGGAAACATGGATTATAAATAGACATCCGTCTTGTGGTGGCGCGTGCACGTGTTTCCTCCGAAGGAAACATGGATTAGAAATACTCTCACTGATGACTCGACAACTGGTGTTACATCTGCTTGTGGTTTGCTCTGGGGTCCAGAGAGTAGGCGCCAGTCTTCCTGTGATAAATGACTCTAGCCTCCAATGGGATGTCACCAGCAGCGGATGTAACACCGGCTTGTTTTATGCCTTCGCTAAACGTGCAAGGGCATCGACCAGGTCGGCTACCGCTTTTTATAGGTTGTACGTAACGTCGTGGGACGGCGAAATGTGTCCTGGTTATAACAGATTGTGTACCGTTGTGCCTTGTACATGCGGCCACAGCAGCGTTGGCTTTGTGTTGGCTTGCTATGTGCCCGTAAACTGAGTACCGCGGTGCCTGAAATGCACCAGGTTCGGCCTCCGACGCAATTCGCCATCTTAAAAGACCCGTTTTATTCGTTTCGTGGGGTGTTCACACGGGCTGGCGAACCATGCATGTGTCCCGGTGAGTGCAACCATCTGGCCCTTCTTTTCCAAACCTGGCTGCTTTAACGCGAGGGTTAATTTGATATCTTTAACTGCCGTCAGCCTTCCAACAGTTTGTCGGGAAGGAGCTTACCCTACCCCTAAGGTAGTGTATGGCAGGTAAAGCATTTCTAAACGAAATTACTACAACAGATCCCTGCAGGTTACGTGTGTGGAGCGCGTGCATGTAGAGGCTGCAAAGCTCACCCGGACTAGATCAATTCGCTGTAGGCGCGGATGGCCCAAAGTCCCAAATGTGTGCCCTCTCGGCTCGACAAAGTCTGAAATACGACGGATGATTGATACACAATACAAACAGGCAGTAGGCAACTGGATGCACAGCTGTCGGGCATGCGGCGTTTACGGCAAGGATTCAACAGGGGGAATATATCTTCACCCGGACTAGACCAATTCAGCCCCTGGTACCAATTCAACCCCCTGGTGCCAATGAATTACTGCCGGTCAGTGACACGTTCAAGGACTTGGCTGACAACTGCGACCCTAGAATTGTGATGGAGCAGAGCTGATGCGTTGGCCCACGTTGAAAGTTGCTATGGCATCCGCTAACCCACGAGGGCCTCAGAGGGCTTAGAAGCCTTGCACTGAGCTACGTGCCAAGCTTTTCTGTCCCAACAAATTGCCTGAAATACTGAAATGCCTTTCTTCCTGTTGTTTCTTTAGCACCTGCTGTGCTTATGGACGTATGTCGGCAACAGTTGGTACGTTATAGCCTATACTATGTCCAGCAATATCAGTGCTCTGGGTCCGTATTGGAGGGTCCTTGTTTTCAATACCTTTCTCATCAATACTTAAAAGGCAGCATTCCTGTAATTGTACTGGCCTGCGCGTTTAAGGTACAGGCCTGTTGAAATACGATTCCAGGCACTACAAATAACAATACTGAGCATGTTCAAATGGGAGTCTTGTTTATTGGGAGGATGATACCCCTGATTGATTTCTCGTTTGCAGCAAGTGCGTCGATAGGTCATGCGCTTAGCTCGTACAGTGACGGGCGCACTAGTTGAAACAAATGAAAAATGTATGAGAGGAGGCAACTAGAGCCCCACCTGGCAGCAATTGTGCGCTGTTTCAATCTACGTAAAACTCAGAGAGTAGGCAATGCTTTACGCCTCGCTAAACGGTTTACTACTGGTGGTCTACCGGTGGTATGCATCATTGCACGCCATGAAGTGGAGCCAGCTAGCCTGTACCGTTACCTTTGTGCGCTGGGCTAAGTTTCAATTCACAGTATCAGCTGTGTTTTCTGTATTCGGTGTGCCCGTGTGGAAATACTAATACAGCGCGTGAGTAGGATGAGGTTCAACGCGTTTGCCGCGGATGTCAGGCATCTAGCCCATCAATCCGATGGAGGCAACTTGCGAGATATGCAGAATGTTTGACACCTGGATTACAATTACGAGGTTTGGGATTCGTGTGACGTCGCAGTGATCCTTGCTCACACCGGAAGCATCCCCAGTTGTCGTCTTTTTACTGGTGCGCTGAGGAATCCACGAAAAGTATCTTGTTTGATCCTCCTGCATCGTGAAACGCGCGCAGGCTGTAGGTTCTGTCTGGGTGGTCATCACAGATTGCTTCTAGGAAGTATGGATGCTTATTTTGTCTCTAGCATTAACATGGCCTTGTGCATGCGCTATTTGCACAATTTGGTCATGATCAGCCTGATGCTGGACTCCCAACAGACTGCCCATGTCGACATTTTTACACCCAATAAAGGAGCACTAGACCTGAATTCAAGGATCTGTAGTCTATAACAAGCCGATAAATATCGGTGAAACTCACGATTCTATGGCTTACGTGCCTGTCCCTGTTTGCTCAGAGAGTATGTGAAATGCACCAGCAAGATATATAGTTGGATATGAAAAACAGGTTTTGCTTCATTCACCGGTTTCTAAGTGCTCTATGGACTGTTCGCTCTTCCCGGCAGCAGACCGACTTTTGTTGTTTGGTTTATCTGCGCAAAGCAAGCGCTGCAATGGATAAGCGACAGGTGTAGCTGGTTTTATCTGCGCAAAGCAAGCGCTGCAATGGATAAGCGACAGGTGTAGCTGGTGTAGAGGGATAGTCCTGTCTTGATTAAATTTGTTTCCCGGTTTTTCGTGTAGCACACCTAACCGCCGTGCATCTTATATGCAATATCTAACGCTCACCTAGGTGCATCGGCATGGTATGCGGCCTGTCAACCGTACTCTGTTGTGACAGGCCAACAATTGCTGACACAAATGCGGTGCATTGCAGGCAATAGAACCCTAGCAGTGGTGCAAAAGCTTGTATTCTTGCTGCGATCACTAGGGTCGGTTGTTTAGGACCCAGGAGTCAGTCGTGCATTTTGCATCGATGCAGGCAGTATGTGATCCGGGAAGCCATTAGGGTTGCGGTGGAAACTGCTTTTAAAGTAACACCGACGTTAAACGCATCTTGGTCGTCCTGCTGCCTTCCTGTATGAAACCAATTTAGCACATAAGAAACATGCACAGGCTGTATGTGGTGGGGATAGGCGCCACTGCATTAGTTTAGTGGAGCGCCAAACATCCGACGAATGTTCTGGGATGAGCTCTAGCATTCATGGCACAGTCCGAACGCTGTTTCGGCTTTTGGTGTGCCATACTGGTCGCCTGAAATGATTGCCGGTCTTGGGTTAACGCCAACGGACTTCGCTGTCTCACCCAGTCATGCAGGATGCTAAAGAACCAACTACACACAGACGCTTTGCAGGGTCACTGAAGTTAAACACGTCTTTGGCTCATCTCCTTGTATCGTGCAACATGAGCAGGCTGTAGGTGGAGCGAACAGGTCTGGACGGTCACAAACAGTACAATGATCACCCGCACATTTTAGCTGCACCTCATGGGAGCATTTGTTAAGCGTATTGGCCACGGGTACGACGGAAAAGACCAGCAATACAATAGAGTACGCTTAGCGCCGATCATACGTTCCATACCAGGAGCTCACGTTCAGTCTGGCGTGACGCCACAGCACACGCAGAAATTCATGAGGCTTGACTCAAACTGTGACGCGACGTTGCAGCTGGCATGTTGATGAAGGAACCACTGTGTACGCTGGAGTGGTTAAAGCAAAGTTTCCCGCCCACACAGCTTGGGTGTTTACACTCGTGCAGGAAGTACGTGCGGTGTGTTCGATGTCGGGCGCGACAATAGATGAAACACTAATAAGCTTTGGGAGATTCTTCAGAAGAGATTCTTCAATCTGCACAACATCCACAACAAGGGTTTAGGGTTTAGGGCTTCGTGAGGTATTTGCATTCCTGCGAGTGGCCTGCTGTCAGCAATTCAACGGAAAAGCGAGCACCAACATGCTGCTGCACGATTTGCTTGGGCTAATGCTGCACGACCACAGTGCTCGGTTCTGGCCGTTATGGCCCTTTTATTCGATATACGTTTCATCGAATAGATGCATATTGCTCTGAACTGTGTATATGCCCAGTTATCGCAACGAGCCGCTTTCGGTTCTCCATTTCCTAGGGTCTGCTTGCAAACTTTCTATCGAGCTACTGATGAGCTTTGTGTCTGCGGAGTCCTGCCGGTTTGTGAACACTCTGCAGGCTGTACGTGGTGGGATCACTCTGGACGGCCACCACCGGCTCAGAAGCCCGTATACCACACGGTTGGATGCTAGGGCGGACATCTGTTAAGAAGTAGTAAATAGAAGTAGTAATACATTGACTTCTGACAGTACTTAATTTATTACTGCTTCAGTGGGAATAAGTTATTATCTGTCAATGGTGAATAAACCCTCTGAATTGTTATTTCTCATTTGTTGGGCTGTTAGTTGCAAGGTCGATAACGTATTTCATTATTGGAATATTGTAACCATCATATTTGAAAACCAGCCCACACACATCCTTCATTGAACGGCGATGAAAGGTAGTTCGGCAGTACCTGTTAACAAGCCAGTCAATCGAATCACGCGATATGATCGTGACAATATTCCTGTTATCTTTGACCCCATTGTTTGGGTTTTGTAATATCTTTCATGGTGACAAAGAGCGTCATTAGGTTCTTGTGCTATCCAAAGGTGGGCTTGCCGTACGGTTCCTATAGGGCCTCTCATCAGTCTATGCTTCAGGCCAGCTGTGTCTTGTTTGCGCAAATGAGCAAACAAGACGCAAATCTGCCGTTGCCTGCTTCGCTGACTCGCTTTGAATAAGGCACCAAAGAGGGATTTGCCAGGCAATCCCGCTATGGTTCAATGTTTAGTTGTACTGCAGCAAGTGTTTGACGTTCGCCTGATTAGGCCGTGCGTTCGCTACGCTAAAAAAACCAAGGACACATAGGAGGACTATGAATGCGTAGTCGGCGCCTGATTTTGCTCACTAATTAGCCCGGTGCTCACGTGACAGGTACACGTCTCCCATGCTTTGTCAATAAGGCTAACGTGAAGCGAGCAGTTTCGAATGAATCCATAGCCAATTACACCATGCCACCATATCCTGAGAAACCACTAGAGACCGGCCGTGTACCTGTTATACTAAGCCTCAATCGTTCGATAGCGGATTTATCCTTGCGACATCGCGGTCGTGGGCAAAGCCTAACCGTATGCACGCGTCTTAGAATATCCCGGTCGTCGGCAAGGCCTAACCGTAAAACAAAGGCCCGCAGATGTATTTCACAGTCGAATGATGCATGCAAGACAGCTGTATTATTGAAGCAGTATTATTTTGGACACGTGCAGAAAGTACGCATTGAGGAATTTGGCTGCGTTGTGTGTCGGTCATCGTCGAAAGGCGAGCTTGTTTGGTGCGAGCCTAAAGTGTTCAATCCCTAGTTCCTGCGCCTATCCACCCTGATCCAAAGCACGTGCGTCACCTGTTAGAATTATGCCAACGCTTTGGCTGTTGTGCCGCAGCTCTGATATGAGCACTGTGAAGAGCTTGGATTGTCAGCATTGCACATCGCTAGAACAGCTTCCCGACGGTACCCTGCTCCTCAGCGATATCTTCAGGTCTATCTGGGAAGACCATCTAGAACCTCCCGCTGAGGAATGTCTTTGGAAGTCACACAGCCTATTTGCGTAGCCACAGACCTATTGGCTTTGATACCAACAAAGCCGCTGTGACGACGAAGCTCCGGCATCTGATGGGAATTGCGTTCTTCGCCTTCGTTATTAGGGCGTGCAATCAGAATATATTACTAGGCGCGGGTATGTACTTTCTACTTAACGGTTCGCCAGGTGGTAGGTCTTCTTGATGTTCAACTAGTGCATAATATCTTCGGAGTAGTTCTGTGTAAAGTATGCATAAACCCGGCGGTAGAATGCTCATGCGTGGTTGGTAAAAAGCTGTATGCTGCCTTGCAGACAGTAGGCTCTAAAGTTATTTAGTGTGGCTATGGCTGTTTCACCAACTTTGACACCAGCAACTTGCAAAGGTCCCTTATCGTTTTCGGCCGTATAGCAGTACGCGATTTTATGTGTCGTGCGCACACGTCGTGAGAAGTTGGCCTACTAAGGCGTTCTGCCGGCTAGACATTAGGTGTGTATGCTTAGGTTCACTACTACTCCGAGGGATTACGCGTTTCTACTAATAGCCTGTACGAGACTCTGGGACTCTCTGGAAATGCCGTTATGTGGTTATCTACTCTAATCTGCCCCGTCGTAGTGAATCAAAGTTTACGCACCTCATAAGGTCTAGAGGCCACTGCGACACGCGGAAAATAATGGTGTGTACAAACTTGCGTATGCACCAGCAAGTTGCCACTGCTGCAGACAATTTCTTGGACTGCGCTGTATGCCCTATACGTCTAACCAGTTCAGACCAAACCTCAGAGGTTAGAAAGGCCAGTGCAATCACTGTTGTGCGGCATTTCGATGCCGTGTGGTGTCTAAGCAAGGCATTCTGCTAGCGAATTGCCGTCCCGTAGGGGAAGGGTTTCTAGCGAATTGCCTTACCGTAGGGAAAAATTACAGTACCCTCTGTTTTTATTCTGCAGACTGTGAGCGCTTGGGCAGACAAAAGCATTTCGTTCCTACAGGTGAGCTGGTGTTTTTGCGCGTCACGAGACAGAGTGGACCAGGTCATCAAGAGAAGTGACGAGAGTGCCATGTGCAATACCCGTATACCTCCGCCAAACAGGTTGTAAGTGTCAAGCTGCCAAGTTGATGTTTGTCATACAGATCCCACTGCCTCACGAAGCAAGCTGAGATTCCGACAGCCACAATCGAAGGAAGGTTTTACTATGTCCAGCAATACCCTCTGCATATCGTAATAGCCAACTGGCCGCGAAGGGTCGTTGACATTAGACTCTTGCTGTGGCAAGAACTTTCTGGATCTTTTTCCTTGTCCATGCAGCGTTTGTCTGCATTACAGGCGGTATGCCTAAATTCCTCATACTTTCTATGTCTAGGTCTGCGTATTTTTGTCCGCTACCCTCTACTCGCTACCCTCTGGACCATCATTCGCCTGCAGTGCTGCAGTGTAGCTGCAGTAGCTGCAGTGTTCACCTAAATGCTTGATACTTCCGGATGTACATATTATTGATTGTTCATACGATGCGTGAAATCGTAGAAAGTACGGGAGCTTTATTTGCATGAATGTGGTTGAAGGTCGTTGGATTTATGGTGCAACGAACCAGTACCAGGCGACTTCCTACCTACCGACCTCGTGTGTGTGTGTGTGTGTGTGTGTGTGTGTGTGTGTGTGTGTGTAGGGCAATGGGTTTTGACTATTCAGTATATTATTGGTGCCCGCGTTATTTACAGACAGTATGTAGAGCCGTCGTACAGTCCCCACAGATCGTGGCAGTCATTATTTATTGGCGATAGCCTTAACCGGTGCGTGTCTAGTAGTGAATCAACCAGTGTCACTAAGGACGTATCGCCCTCGTTAACAGACGATGTTTGTTGGTGACTCCCCAGGTGGTAGGTTTCCCAGGCATTGATTCCTTCCATCAACGAGGCAGCTAGGTTCCAGAGGGCAGTCAAAATGCGTGTAGTTTCATAGACGCAACTAGACGCAGTGTAACATTTTCTGACGTTTCGCCTCCATACGATATCTGAATGCCGACTAATGCAGATACAATGCCTTTTTCCAGAAAGTGCGTTCGACATATGTACATAGCCTCTGAAAATTACCTGTTGCGCCGCCACACGATTGTTCGAAATTGTTCATCATGGCTGCATGCAATGAATCTAGCCAAACGATAATCAAACGTGTAGGAGGTGAGTCTTAATTTGCTAGATAGGATAGGAAAACAGTCCATATGGTACGTTTGTAGCTGCGCAGTGTGTAGTGGCATGGGGCTTCACCGGGGAATACGCATCTCTGTCCACACCTATATTAACGATAAACTTAGTTGCGCCGCCTCCTGGTGGATTGCTTCCTGCACAAAAGTTTTACGAAGATTCCAAAATCACTGAGTGAAACAACGATTCCCCTCTCACCAGATAGTACGCAACGACGTGCTTTCAAGCTCAACGGAAAGAAAGTTCAGATTGTTGGCCAGGCCCAGATTGTTGGCCAGGCCACGACGCTTTGAAAAGGATGCAAAGGATCGTGCAGCTGGTGTAGACGACTTTTAAACCTCGTGACTATATATTGAGGGAATGCTATTCTAGGCCTCCTTAGGCCGCCTATCGCTTTGTCGTCAGTTACACGGTAGCCCATGTGGCTGCAGACCTATGATGCTGCATGTATACAAAGACACCGGTCTACGCAATGTGCTATACAGGAAGTACGAACTTCATGGACCTAGGTGCCTGACCACATGGAATAGTCGTGTAGTGGACTGCTGGGGTAGGAGCAACGTGCCAACCCTAATGATGTAGCCGGCTCAGCCTCATGTACCGGTGAGAGAAGCTTCGTCTGTTCGATTGGACAGGAGGTGCGTTTTCTTATCCCGAATGGTGATCAAAGCTCTCGCTGCAAGATCTATATCAGCCCCATACTGTAGGTACAGCACTAAACTAACCCGGCTTTTACACCAGTGGTTGGGGGCCTGTCAGGATATGGATGGTGCAACTGACACTACCCATGAGCAGTCACTCTTTGCTCATCCTCTCAAACCGCGCAGCCATAGTCGCTGTTGCGAAGAAATGATAATTCTCTTTTCGGGGGAGCCGGTTGAATTGACGGTTACAGGGAGTACGGGTTCATGCAGTGGCCACAAGGAGTAGCTGCATGACGGACCAGAAAAGCCCCAATATTTTATGTTGACTGGTTGATAGGTTAGCAGCCGGAACTCTGTTCGGGAACATTGCGGATGCCTTATCGTACAAACCAGATTGTAAGATTGTGCGACACAGAAGCGCATCTGACCGGAACAAAACGGGGCACCTAGAGCCGTGTCTGTGCAACGCTATTTTTCAGGATTTCGCTTCCTGCAAAGTGGTGCTTAGCTGTAGCTGCGTAGCCGGTATTTTTGTAGTTACGGCACTGTGCACAGTGTTAATTTCCTCGTAAAGGCTAAACTGGTCAGTGAGGCACTAGGCCCTCCTTTGGTTGTAGTTTGTGAGTATAGCGAACGGCAATTAGTATTTATGTGCACTCGTGAAGCTACAAGCCGATTGGGGGTCACTGTTCTACAAGCTGTACGACACTCTACGCCATGTAGAATTCGAGTCCCCATTGCCTTGTGGTTTAGTCGCTATACTACTTTGTGTGTTCTGGTTCTGGGCGTGCTCGGTGTAGACAGTAGGTAGCACTTCGATATTTCCTGCTGAGTATGAGCTGCACAAAGTCTGCAAACCAACCTGGGTGGAAGAGGCTGCAAGAGGACTGGTGTACTATGTACGCTACGACTGCGCCCTCACAGGCCAGTGCATGGAAACTACGATGCGGCTGGAATTAGTCGCTATTATGCCGTGGCGAGCATGCAAACCCTGATATATAACCTGTAAATTCGCTCCAGCTAGTAGGTGTAGTAGCACGTCACGGTCAAACACCACCTATATCGGGCGCTATAGCTATTCACAATCGCAGAGGTTCTACGGGATTCGTACGACTTCGTACTCCCTTAAGCATTTCTGCCCTGAAGGAGTATCCACATATATCCAGGAAGTAAATAGCTTCACGCATACTCGGCCGTAACAGCAGGACCGCGGCTGGCGTGGCTACCATTCCTCAATTGCAGCTTCCATTGTGCTTCGAATGCATCAGCCACGCCAGCCGTCATCCTGCTTCTGGGTTGATGCAGTAAGTAAGTTTCCTTGAGCCTTTCCACTCCTCAGCTGTCTACTGTTGGCAATTCGCCAGTGTCCGCGCCTGCCGAAAAGACCGGCGCCCCCAAAACCCAGCGCCGAATGTGTATGTTTTAATAGTAAACAGGGTATATATTGCCCTTAAGAACGCTCTTCCGCCGAGGAAGCCTATGCAGGCCTTTTCCTCGTCGTAGGCAATTTTTAAAACGCCGAACCTTAATTTATGTTCTAGTTGGCGTCTTCGTTCTAGTTGCGGCTAGAGAGAAAGCAAATCGTTGTTAGCATCGGAAAGGGCTATGCTTGCTCTGGCCTCTGCATGCATTTCACGCCGACTCACTCCAATAAACAATGCTATCAGAAGGGAAACGTAGTTTTATTATCATTCGATCCTCAGCCTCAAACACTACGGTAGCAGTCACGGCAGAAATCAGAGTAGAAGTGGCGGTAACAGCTGCGGCGGGAGGCAGCCGTGACTAGGAGAAGAAATGGAACTCGACACAAACAGTGCTCACAGCATGATAGTGGAAATTGCACAATGGAACCCCAGCAGCTACTGACTGCCCCCTCCCCAGAGTAGTTGCACATGCAGCAGACACTGCCGAGCCAGAATTGAAATTCAACTCCTAGCAAGACAAATAAAAATTCAGCTGAAACCTGAATATCAATTCTTAAACTTCAGAACTTAACTGGGCGCACCCTACCCCCCCCCCCCCCG